>NC_051283.1:29915110-30215110 GCF_015220745.1 Sebastes umbrosus | reverse complement strand
TGTGCGTGATAGGCCAGGATTAGGCCGATGGAGACGAGGGAAAGCCGTGGCGCTGGGGAGAGAGAGAAACGCACAGCACAGCACATTACGCGTCCTCAACAGGATACAGACGCACTCCAACCCTGCAAATCCAGAAGCCGGCGTTCAGAGGAGACAGCACAGCAAATTACAAAATGTACCTGAACAGGAGAAACAACACAGTGCATCAAATCAGCTCATTTATTAACGTGTCAGTTGATTTTATTGATTTGGTTTCTCTATAAAACGGTCACCACAAGTCCTCAGAGCCCAAAGTGATGTTTTGAAATTGCTTGTTTTGTGCGATTAACAGTCTAAAAACCGAAGATACTTGATTTGGTGGAGCTGGAGCCAGAAAATCTTTGGGATTTTCGTTTTAGAAACGGTTATCCGATCCATATTGTTGATTAACATTAATTTGTTTCAGCAGCACATCAAATCCTGGCAAGCTTTTGTTACCAATGTGTTTCTGCAACTACGCTCACTTTTGACTCTCCCAAATGAAAAAGAAAACAGCATATCAATTTAAATTTCAACCATCAGAGTATGTAATACATATACATATAAACAGCTACACAACATTACACATAGTGGTTCAGATTTGAATCTGTAACATGTTTATTTTTAATGGTTTTCATCACTTGTTCTCGCTAAATGTCCTCAACGCAACATCATTCATTTTATACATTTTCCTGTTTTAATTTCTATAATATTTTTAAGACATTTAAATTCCTTTTCATAGAGCTTTGTGCATCCTTATAAATATTGATTAAAAAAAATCATTTTCTAAAAAATAGGGGATTTCATGATTTTCTCTAGAACCAGAAAAATGTAGACAGTAACCACAGATATCAGTCTTCATACACAAAACATATAAAATATGTTGCTTTTTATGACAGAATATAACTCTAATGTCTAACGTCCTGACAAAATGAAATGACATTTTTGCTAATATTGCAGATAAATGACAGTTAGCTTTGACTCTTAACATCTAATATACATGAATTCAGCAGTAATATTAAGTTATTTTATTAAATGTAGATCAAAATACACAATTACTAAGCTGTATGGTGAGGACACACAATAAATACTAGAGAAGAAAAGGTGACCTTCACCTTGTTTTTCTTGATCTTGAGGGTCACCTATGTGGGCGGCCCAACCTGTCATCTATGTGCTCACCTGCTGACTTCTGTTTCCATGGAAACCAGATTTGTTTGGCTTTGAGTAAAACTTTTACTCTGGTGTTTGTTCAGTGTCGCGGTAAGAAGTGTGGGACAGGCGCATTTATTTTTTTATTTTTTTATAGGTTGTTTTCATATATGCAATTTACAGTTCGTAATTACAATAGTTTATAAACCCATTTTTAAGTAGTTGAGCTTAGAGACGAACACAATAAGTACACTATAGAAAACAACATCAGCATTCAGATTGAAATAACAAAATTGATAAATAAATAAGCAAACAAACAAAAAAATAGAATAAAATAAAAATATTAAAAAAATATGATAATAATACAAAGAAAAAAGTATTATTATTATTATTGTTATTATTATTATTATTAATAATAATAACAATAATAATAATAATAATAATAAAACATTAAATAAACAAATAAGTTAATAGAAAACAAAAGTGGTGCAACAGGTGCATTTAGATGCAAAAAATATATAAATGATTTGCAAACAAATACATAATTTTAATATGATGTAAAGTCATATGTATATGAAACAATTCCATTTGAAATAATATCATATTATAATTGAATCAGCTCATTTTATGTATCTCAACATTGAGACCACAGTTGTGGGACATGATGAAAAGTGGTGTTTGGACCCATAAAATGCTTCATAGATTTTATTAAATCACATTATTTAGTAGTTATTTTTTATGTCAAGATGGGTAATAACACTGTGTATATATTTATCAAGCATTGCACTTGACAAATTTTAATTTGATAGTCCTTAAAACTGCCCGTAGCTACAGAAACAGCCTGAATAAATATCTCTATATTGTGAGTTTATACCAAAGCTTTTATGAATAAAACTGTCTTAATATGCTAATTCATAAGAAGTGATGAAGATGCCGTAATGTGAAGCGATGCAGTACACCTCCGACAGTGCAATAGTTATCAGTGAGGAAGTGGGCGACAGTACCGGGCGCTGAAGTCTCCCGTTTCACCTGGTGTGAAAGCTCCAGAGCAAACACACTGACAACTCTAGATTAGATCTCGACTTTGTGGGGCTCTAAGCCACAACACACAACCAGGAGGGATTAAAACCTGATTTCCCAGGACTACTCCTAAAGGTGGAGTATTAAGTGAAATTGGATTCCAATCCTTTCCTGTCTGTATCTGTGGTTGTTAAAATACAGCTCACTGCTTTAGAAAAAAAGATGCAAGTTAGATGCACCTGCAGCCGCCTGCAGGAATCACAACCCAGCAGCCATCTTTAGGATATTTACATGAGTTAACACATAGCTCAGGCTGCAGTCTAGACTCAACCCAGCTTCTCCTGAGGTAGTGACATGCATTTGGCACAGATTTCACAGAAACAGGCCTGACTCCAATGTAAACACACACAGCAAGCATGGCATGTCCCATTGTGTGCTTCACAACAGCTAGAAGTACATAACTCTGAAAATGAGATCAGTTATTATACAGTATGCAGAGCGTCACTGCGGAGCTTTAAGATTCATTATTGGCCTTGTATATTGTATTTTGACCAGGGCTGTCAATCGATTCAATTATTTAATTGCGATTAATTGCATGTTTGTCAAGTATTTAATAGTTTCATCATCATGGGAGTGGGCAAATATGCTGCTTTATGCAAATGTATGTATATATTTATTATTGGAAATCAATTACCAACACAAAACAATGACAGATATTGTCCAGAAACCCTCACAGGTACTGCATTTAACATAAAACAATATGCTCAAATCATAACATGGCAAACTGCAGCCCAACAGGCAACAACAGCTGTCAGTGTGTCAGTGTGCTGACTTGACTATGAGTTGCCCCAAAACTGCATGTGATTATCATAAAGTGGGCATGTCTGTAAAGGGGAGACTCGTGGGTACCCATAGAACCCATTTACATTCACATATCTGGAGGTCAGAGGTCAAGGGACCCCTTTGAAAATGGCCATGACAGTTTTCCTCATCAAAATGTAGTGTAAGTTTGAAGCATTATAAAACCATGCTTCACAACAAACTAGTATGACATGGTTGGTATTAATTGATTCCTTAGGTTTTCAAGTTTCAAATGATGCCAGTATCTTCTTTAAAATTGAGCCCGTTACAACCTATAAATCACAAGTGGCATTAATGCGTCAAAGAAATTAGTGGCGTTAATGCGTTAGTTTCACGTTAACTTTGACAGCCCTAATTTTGACCAAAAAAATCCAGCCCAGTCACCAGAAAAAAATGTTGGTATTGTATGTTTCAGCAAATCACGGATACGTCGAATGTCGATTTTTTTTTGGTCATTTGCATTCGGTCAGAGCAAGATTTATATAATTGTAATTTTGTAATGTTAGTTGGACAAAACAAGAAATCTAAAGACTTTACTTCGGGCTCTTGGAGCTTGGCATAATTCTCATAAATTGTCTGAGCTGAAGTGGAGCAGGTCATCCTCGGCTATTTGCTGAATAGTGATTTTAATGAACTGATGACCCTCGGTTCATGAGCGATCTGAACAAACACCCTTCATCACACACTCTTCCACAGTGAACTGATCTGTAATCCACTTCTAACTTCAGATTCAGTGTAAAACCACATCAAATGTGTGCAATAGCATCATTTGCTGGCATCATAAGAGTGTGTGTGCCGTACAGTGACGCAGCTGTGTTTCAGTGAGCAGTTAGTCTTTAACCATTTTGACACATTTACATTGTGTGTTGATACTTCTCATAATTAAATGCTGTTGTTGTTTTGTCTGGAGGAAAGCGAGTCTCCTCTAAGCCTTCAGCTGCTGCCTCCAAACCCCCTCATGCATCAAGGACTGTAATTGGTTTGATTTATTATGACTGAAAAAAACAGAACAACCAGTCCACACTCCGTACTCGGTCCATGAAGGCAACCCTCCGGTTCCCAAGCCAAGTCCCCCCTTTTCCAGTATTTACAATTCATGGGTTGGCGGGATGAATATATTGAGTTTGGTCAAACGCCCTGAAGCAGTCGGCGCCAATGCCTGTGCTCCGATTGAACCTTCTGTGTGAGCGCTGAGCTCACTGTATGTATATATATATACGGCAGCTATGACGAGTACAGTTAGCAGAAGGCTAAGCTAAACTATTAGCAACATTTTTTTCTCCATCTCTGAAACGCTTTGCCGATATTGCAGCTTGCTAAGGCCTCCACTCACAGTTTGTCATCTTAAAGGTATGCAATCAAATTTCAAGGTCGGAGCCATACTCCTTCGATTCTGGCACCCAACAAAAAACAAGATGACATCTTTGATGTGTAACTTTAGCCTGCTACTCTGAGGAGATTCGTGTTTGCCTCCAGTCTTTCCTTTAGCATTGCCTCCAGCTAACACCGTAATGTAATCATCACATTGTTGTTATGTTTCCCGAACGTTTTATCTGGGTACCCACTTCTTAAAAATAGCAAAACATCGCGACCCAATTCACAATAGTGTGCTCCAAGGATGACGTATTCTTGTAGGCCAACCAGGAAGTTAGCATCACGCTGGTTCCCTCCACAAAAAGCCAACGGGATCGTTCCATTGGGTTTTGTATTATTGCAGAAAATAAGCTCTGTGGCAAACACACGTTTATGATACTTAGCAAGAAAATCTCCACAACTAAACACCACTTTCCTGATTTTTCAAATGTGAGTGCAAACGGCAGAAGGAAAAAGCTAACGTTGGGCTATAAAGAAAGAACAACACGGTCGCATGAGCGTGAGTAGACACAACGAGGCTGTAAAGGCATTTAGTAGTCTCATTTAGCCACTTGTTAGTAACCTCCTTTTTTAAGACATATAAAAACTTCAAAATTCACGAGTGGGATATTTATTGATATATTTTATGTCGTAGAACAAAACCTTAAAATCTCTTCAGCTGGTGTTAACTTCAGGCATCTAACTATAAACCCATTGACTTCCAGACGAGGGAACCAGAAGTGCTAAAATGCTATCTCATTCCAGGGTTTAGGACTCAATCCTTTAGCGCGCTATAGGCCTTACATGTAAATGGTGAGAAGAGGGTGAATGAACGTTCCTGATCATCTTTACTGCCTTTTCCACTTCCCCCTTTTATATTATTTAGAACAGGTAAACCAGCCATTTCAAAGAGATATATATTGTTAGATAAATCACAGCTTCATTTTATGTTATTGAAAACATACACATGTTAAATACTCTATCAATGAGACCAAATAAAGAGGCTCTCGCTTTCTTTCTTTCATCAATGAAACAAACAGAATGTACGCTGATCGTTCATATTAGATTCAATGTTTAAAGTACAATTATCAGAACAATACGAACAGTCAGGCTCCCTCATGTGGCTCAAAGGTAAACTGCAGATATTAAACGTTAAATAAAAGACGATGGAAGTAATTCTGCAAATGTATTTGGCGACCCACCTGTGGGTCCCGACCCAGTCTTTGGGAGTTACTGGTCTACTGGTCTTTAGAGACCCGGATATAAAACTACATGATGTATTTTCTACATTAAATTGTTGCCTTGTACAAATCCGATTGCTGTTTACAGCCCGAATACAACCATATAAAACAACGGGCATCTTATTTTATGATGCTTTACTGCCTGGAACCGTCCTGTGAGCACACTGACCGTGCCGGGCTGACGACGAATCCAACCGAGATGTGAATCCAAAAGGGGCGTCATGGCTGTCTCGTTCATTGTGTTGTTTATTCACCACCAACGTTCTGTCTCTCTGATACAGCCGGCGTCCACAGAAAAAAGCCTCCAGGAAGTGTTTGTGGCACAGAATGTCTCTGCAGTAAAAAGATATGGTCAAATCAGATTTATTGGATGGTTCTCAAGTCCGCATGGACAAGTGCGTGTTTTTTATCTCGGGATGCGTGTGTGTGTGTGTGCGTGCGTGCGTGAGATACAGTATATTCTGGATCTCCAGCCACGGTGTCTAGTTTTCAGGGAGAATCCTTGGCTTTTTATGAAGTGACCGATTGTATTTCAACCTTTTTACGACAGTAGAGGTGACCGCGTCGTGATGATTGTCCAATCACGCCGCAGTTATTTTTATGGAGGTAAAGGTGGCGGAGGACGGGGATAACCCATCCTTCATTGCATGTGTGTAATAACGAGCGGCCGTGTGAGTGTCTGTCTGAGAGAGAGAGAAAGAAACAGACACAGTGGCAGAGCGTGTGTGTGTGTGTGTGTGTGTGTGCGTGTGTGTGTGTGTGTGTGTGTGTTTTTTAGCCCAAGGACCTTCTGTTCTGTAATTAGTTTTTCCTGTGGTATGTTTTCCATCCTTCCCTCTCTCTCTCCATCCCTCCATCCATCCATTCATTCATCCGTGCAACAGATTGCAACGGTGATTCTGGAAATCCAGAGGATCAGGCCACACACACACACACACACACACACACACACACATAGCCATATGAATGTAATCAAGTCAGCGGTAACACATGCCAGGAGTGCGGTGAGCCAGTGACGAGAGAAAGGGAAGATTTAGGTGTCCTTCATAATCGGTGTGCGTATGCGTCCACTTGTGTGTGAGTGTGTTTTTGTGTGTGATCCCTCAATAGGGCGCAATAGCGGCAAGCCATCTAATTTTCAGGACTTATAGTCACAAAGCCAGCTTGATTTCACCAGCCGGCAAATCTGAGTGTGTCTATGTGTGTGTGTGTGTGTGTGTGTGTGTGTGTGCATGCGCGTGTGTGACTTACCGACACATGGTGAAGATAAGCCTGTAGGCTCAGGTTGGCTGTGATTCCAGTCTGATTTCACTATGTCCCCCTGTGTGTGTGTGTGTGTGTGTGTGTGTGTGTGTGTCCTGTTTGTCTCTTCATCTGTGGGTCTGGATGTGCCTGTATGCATATTTTGTGTGTGTGTCCCCAGAGCTTGTTGCACATTACACATCGCTGCCTCACAACACGGCGTCGGACTCCCAGCTGTAAACTCCCACTCCTGCTCTTTTGTCAAATGTTTGTCTGCATTTCATATTTCTGTCCAGAGCAGTTTATTGTAACAGTGTGGAGACCGAGAGACGGCCGCTGATGCGTATCATTAATCAACAGCACACTCTTTTCTTTTGTGATTATAATTGTTCCGTCGTTATGTATTCATGTCCAGCGTTGCTTTCTGAAGCACTTTGTGATAAAGCTTTTTTTCCGTTAAAAGCTCTTTATGAATTACATCCGCAGCATCGATATTTGATCCTCTCCTGTACCTCCACCGGGCTCTCTCTCGTCATACTTAAAATTCAGTATTTGTGCTTCCTGATTTCTCAGGGGGATTGATTGCATTAAATTTGATCCTTTTCAATCAGCGTTGTTACGGAAACAATGAATTGGATAAGCTCACACCTAGTATGCAGAGTTTCAAGCACTGCTGCCGAGGCAACATTCTCAGATTAAATAGATTCATGGGACCGGTGCAATTATCTGATATGGAAGATTAAAAGTAGAAACTTATTTCTCGCGGTTGATAAAAAAGCCAGAATCGGGGCAGCTGAGGTTGTTGAACTGCTGAAATTATCTTAATGAAAGTCAAATCGAGCACTTGTTGATAAACCAGCGCGCTGATTGTCATCGCAGAGATTTAACGCTGAGATTTTCTTCCCCGACTGCAATTCAATTCCAGTTTGAAGGACGCATTCTGCATTTTAATGCAAAGTGTTATTATTACCCCCTCCCCTAACTATGTGACTATTGAGCCAGTCAGACGAGGCATAGAATCAGTTTAAATGAGGCTCATTGAGAAGGATACTCCAGATGTCGGAGTGTCAGCGAGATGAGGAGGAGTTCAAGTTTGACCCTCACCTCTTTGTCCTTCCCGCTCTCATCCCTCTCATGTTTGTATCTTTGAACGCTGAAGGGGAATACAGATGAAGAGGGGGTAATATGTATGGAGGACGAAACCTGCCCAAATAAAAAATGTTCCCTTTTATTTATTTATGTATTTGTTTCTATTAATTGTTAAATGGGTTTATTTATTTTTCATTTATTTTATATTTATCTTTAAATGTGTGTATTTATTTTTACATTTATTTTTTATTTATTTTATATTAATCTTTAAATGTGTGTATTTATTTTTACATTTATTTTTCATTTATTTTATATTTATCTTTAAACGTATGTATTTATTTACGTGTTTATATATTTATTTATTGATTTTCCCTTTGCAAAAATAAATAAATACAAGAAAAATAAATGCAAAATTAAATAAATAACTAAAATGAATAAAGATAAATACTTAAATAAATAAAAGGTACAATTAAACAGAAGAGTAAATAAAAAAGGGAATTAGTACAAAGATAAATAAATAAAGAAGCAAATTAAATAGAAATATCAATTTATGTCACATTTTATCAATTAATTAATGGATTATTTTTAATATTATTTTTGCTACATTTAATGACATATTTATATATCAAGTCATTTATTTATTGATTGATTGATTTTTTTTATTTTGGCAGGTTTCCTCCTCCGTAGCTGTGAAGTCCTCTGCTTGTCACTCAATCATTTAAACGCATTGTGAATACTTTACATCCTACACACACCCGACTCTCCTTTTAATCTCTTCTCTTCCTGTATCATTTTGATATCACCTTCCCCCCCACATCCCGAACTGCTCTGCCGTGACCACACCCTGCAGCATCTGTCTCTCCATCTTTCTCCCATTCAGCGCCATTACATGATTCTTCCAGACAAGGTCCTTAGTTAAGGGTCTGCGCTGTAATTGCAACCAAGGCGCCTGCCTGCTGAAACACTGTCGCCTCGCTGGCAGCTGTACTCTGATTTATTTGGTTGAAGACATTTTACTCACTCTCAAAATGATTGAGGGAGCCCTTGGGGCCTTACAGGATTGGAATGCTTATGACGGAGAAACCTATGATTTAGTGTCCATGTACGTTTGAGGCTGTAATTGTTTTGTTTACATCAGTGATGCCCTCACATAGTGGTGCTGAAAAAAGGATTTTACTGTATGAAAGTGGAAACAAGCATACAATCAGTGTCCAGTCAACACACTGTCACTCCCGACTCGTCAAATACCGACACTTGGTCAGTGGCCCTACGCTTCAAACTATGACGTGGGTTTTTACAACCCAGTCTCACTGGGTTGTAACATTCCGCATGTCATGAGTACGCATTTTAGCGTTTTCGGGTGTCATTCATACGCCATGCAAACGTCCACAGTTAGGTTCAGGCAAGAAAACCTCGGGTAAGGGAGAACGTCATGGTTAAGCTTAAAATTTACTGCAATTTTTTGCTTTTTATACTACGTCACTAACTCTTACCGGCGCATTTATACACAGATGCGTGTACATTGCAGTCAGTACAAGATACATGGCGTACAAAAGACATGCGTATCTCAAGAGAGGCGTACTTATTGCACGCTAAATGCCTTGCGCATTATCGTGGCATTCTTTTCGTGCGAATAGGCTTGTTTTTAGGTTTACTTCGAAAACAAAAGTACTTTGGATTGGCTTAGGATCTCGTAGAATATGTATGCTTGTTAGCATTAAGTATGTAAGTTACGTAACAAAACTACCGTAAGGTTAAATAAGTCGCCGCTAACTTAGCTTCACACGGGACACAAACGGTCTCCTGGGTGAAAGCCCTGTCTTTATATGACCGAATCGAACCACTAATTCCCACCCGCCCTTTGCAGACTTTCTAACTCTTTATACTAAGTCAGTGGCTCTGACCAATCTAATAACGACGTGGATGGGTGTACATACGTAGGAGTTGGTTGAAAGCCTGGTGCGTCCCATACAGAAGCGAAAGTCTCCGAAGGGCACTGACCAAGCGTTAGGAGTGAGAATGGGTTGGTCCAATGGAAAGCTTGACACTCATCTTATGTTAATAATGTAGCCTTCAGGTTTGCTTGTTAGCAATTACCATTTTTCTATCACCACATGCAACAAAAGGTCCACAGTCACATTCAAACTGGATGCGTGTTCGTTTTTTAGGCCACAATGATGTTCCCATTTTGCAATTTTTGAGCTTGATGGGTTCAGAAAAAGATTTATCGGACCGAAGGTGGTAGAATGTTTTTAATGACGGAGCACATAGCTTGCTGCGGGATAGATAACTCAGCCACCACCACAGAGACAACCCCCTTCAACCATAATCAGCAGTGGTTGGAAGCCAGTGATGGATCATTTACTTGTTGCTCCACTAACAACTGATTGGTGGAGTATGAACCTCAATGTGTGTTTCGCCCTTCTGTTAAAGTTCCTTGCTGTCATGCTGGTGACACCATGTGTGACTATTTACTCTCTCCCTATTCAACAGTAAGAAATTCTTCAAAATGTTGTAGTCAGAAATGTGCAGTGTAGGCATAATATAACCCTGCAACTGTGGTTCAAACATAATGTGTTAGACTGGAGCTACATGCTGACATTCTGAACCTAAGCCACCTGCATCTTTGTGAGCTTTTTCTTTTTAGCCTTTAGTAATATTCCTCTTTCCAAATGAGGTTCAGACCAGGTTCTTAAGGTCAGATGTTGTTATATACTCCCTTTTTGCCATGTTTGCATCTTCACCTCCACCTTGGTGTGTCATGAGGAAGCAGAGAGCAGTGTGTCCTTGGTGGTCAGGTGACGTCACTGATATTAAATGCCTCCGGCGTACTTATGTGTGTGTGTGTGTGTGTGTGTGTGTGTGTGTGTGTGTGTGTGTGTGTGTGTGTCGCGCATATATGAATGCAAATCAAAGGTCCATTCTCTGTGTGTAGTCTGCATCTTATTCACTCATTGTGTGTGTGTGTTTGAAGTGTATGCATGTCATGGTTTGCTGTCTGAGCACAAACTTGGGCCTGGGCTACAGCTGACCTTTTATGGCATTTGAACAAACTCAGGACACACACACACACACACACTGACACATGGCTGACCTGTAGACTGCATAAAACATGCACATACACACACACACTCACTCATGCATATGCAAGTGTACTAAGTCCTCCATAAGTCTGGCCCTAATGGACGGTAAGGTTTAACTTCCTGTGTGACCCGCGGGGGGGTGAACCTCTGGCTGTTTACACACATCGCATTATGTTCCTCATTACAATCTGTTGAAGGAGGGATAACCGGGACGGCTGGATGTGTGTGTGTGTGTGTGTGTCAGTGGAGGGTTAACTGGGCTAAATCGGGTGGAGGAGTAATGTGCTATCCTCTCTGCAGGCTAGCCTTGACACCCCACTGTGTGGGTGCGGGTGTGAGAGAGAGTATGATAGTGTGTCTGCCTGAAGTGATTCACCTGCTGTCTGAGTCATCCTCCCACGTCCTCACATATGCACACACGCACACGCACACGCACACACGCACACACACACACACACACACACACACACGCCCACATGCACACAGCCTGCTCACCACCACAACCAGGGCTTTCTCACTCCCAACTCGTCAAATACGGCAGCTTGGTCAGTGGCCATATACGCGTTAAACTATGACGCTCCATATACCCCTCAAGCGTCAGTTGCCTCTAGTGGTCGTAGTAATCATGACGGGAGTAAAGAAGGAAATCAGGTGACGTAGTTTAAAGAGCGACACAATCTGCTTAGGTAGGATATCGTGGTGGATCGACGGGGCAAACAGATGCAGAACTTCAACCCAGGAGGCGGCTGCTTGTGTCCTGCATCAAGTCAACATTGACTTATTTTAACTTACGTACGCAAGTTAACTTAACTTACATAACGTACGTAACATACTTAATTTACAAAATGTACTTAACTTATGCCACGCACGTAACATACTTAACTTACGTATATAACTAAAGTTACATAACAAACGCTCTTCTTTTAACCAAAACCATGATGTTTTCCTAAAGTCAACCAAGTAGTTTTGTTGCCTAAAGCTAACCAAGTAGTAACGTTACGTACTTAACTTACGTCATGCAAATAACATAAAGTTAATCATGTTGAAATCTATGGGACTACCCTGCATGTTGAAAAATGACGCTAAAAGAGGTACCCAATGCGTTAAAAGGTTACGCCAAGGGGTCCAGACCAAACGTCTGTATGTAACGAGATGGTAGTGAGAACGTGTCGACACAATACATCCGTACTGTACACAGAGACCGTTCACATCCTTGGCCCTGTGTGTGTTGGTTATGTAATCTGCAGTGCGGTTGTCTCTCTGTGCTTTTTCACTGACTCACTGACATAAAATCAGCAGCAGTGATGAAAACCATCTGCTGCGTTCGAGGTCAGTTCACAGCCCTTTTGGAAATGCCTTCTCCGTTTCATTGTTGTGCTTCTCTCTGAGCTTCTGACATCGACTACATTTCTGCTTTCAGAGTCAGACGGGTCTGACTAAAATTTAATAAGTGTTCATTTACAGATTGCACACATTACATTACTGACTTCACAAAACAGACACATCATCTCTTTTCATGCTGTTCTGTTTTGTTTCACAACAAACTCCATAGCAGATTTTGACAATTTTGTGTATTCTTGCTCGTCGGCAAATAAGGATGCCCCAAAAGAACATAACTAGACCTTTTACAGAACTGTTTGCGTCAACTGATGAATTCAGCAGAAACAGATCCAACAGGTAGCACTCATTTCCATAAAGTTTCAAGTGTTATAGCTTTGTCTGCTGTTTATACAGAATTCTTCCACTAACGCACTCTTGGAGGGAGGCAGTGAGCAGAGTGATAAGGTTTTAAAAGCTGACATATCATACTACATGTTGGCTGAATTCACAAGTACACTTCAGCGATTCTGAAAAGTGTAGAAACTGCACCAGCCGATATTTTAAAGGAAAAATCCAACCGTCTTGTCAGGCCACTTCAAAATGGTGCAGCAACAGAGATGAGAGTAATTTCCCCCCCCAAAAAATTCTGGTGTCAAGCTTGGTTGCTTGTGGGAAAACATCCATATACCCACAGCAAATTACACAGGAAATTCAGACAGTAGGACCTTTCAGAACATTCACTATAGAGAGGAATGTCTGGAATAACAAACATGAGCACCGTGTGTGCAGTTTACTGACGTCAAGGTACGTCAAGTGGATTGAGTGTTCGAAAGACCAGCGATCACGTTCTGTCAGGAAAGATTCTGTTTGGTGTTTGTCAGATTTTTGTTCTTGACATCTCAAGTTTCAGTGTCAGCGGTCAGACAGCGTTGCGCTCATGAGCCGCTGTGTATTGTCAGAAAATCCATTCAATTTGAATTCCTGTTTAAGTTTTGACCAATTTGTTACTGCATTAAAAAGGTTTACACTTGATTACATTTATTATTTTAATAATAGATAATTTAGTTAAAGGCAGGGTTGACGATGTTCTCTAGTACACACTATCTGTTCTATTGGTTGAAATGGTCTTTACAGCCCGACAGCGATCCATTACTGATGAGCTCTGAAAAAGGAAAAGAGCCGTCATCTCTAGCTGCTGTAATCCTGTAAAAACGTCTACCAATCACTACCCCGCGGTCAATGTTTAAGTCAAGCCTGATGTGGCCTTGCCAGTCACTTCCACACAGCGAGGCATACCGCTTATTAATTAAACACTGGCATCGGATCGGTACTCGGTATCGGCCGATACCCAAAGTCCGGGTATCGGTATTGACACTGAAAAAGCCGGAACGGTGCATCCCTTCTTGTGAGTATCAAAGTATCGATACCACAGAATCGATCCGCACATCCCTAGTATGTCATGAAGGTTTCCTCAGTACTTGAACACACCACAGAGCAGCAAATGTCACCTGCACACAGACATTGGTGGCTTTTTAAATTGAGTATTGCACATGAGACTAAGCTTTAAAAACACCAGTATGATCCTTGAAATAGTCCAAGAGTGAAGAACAGGCGACAGGAGAGTTGTTGTTGCCAAGGTAACAACTAATGTGAACAATAAACAGTGAAATCTTGTCTTTGTAACAAAGCAGGTGAGTGAAACACAAGTACAACCTTTGTTTCTTTAACACTTTGGTGATCCATTTCTTTCGGTTGAAGCAGCCAAAGTGTCCAAAGCGGTTCATAGTGCAGCAGCTCCGAGTCATGTTGTGTAAGGTGTGAATGCCCCGCCGACAAGCACGCCAATATTTACAGCCGGAATTTACAGCTGAGTTTGACCTGGCGTTCATACCCGCACGGACGATATTGGAATATATTCCAGCTCCCATCCCGGCCAACCGGCTGACGGATTTCCAATGCTCTCTCATCCATGCTCCTGGCTCTCCGGTGCTCTCCCTCCCACCCTCCCTATATCTATCTATCCATCCATCACTCCTTCACCTCTTTCTAATAACTCCAAAGAAAGGGCTGGCCTCAAAGAGATAAAAGATGACACTGACATAAAGAAACGGCTTGAAATAATACTACACTGGAGCAGATAATGTCATTTCTTTCAGCTGACTGTGTTCCAGTCAGCGGCGGAGCAGGTAATTGAAGTGGGGAAGCTGGGCCCTTTACACCCTCCCTGCAGTGTCTCAAATGCAGATCAGGCTCCGTGATAGTGTCTCGGCCGCCACGCTAGCTAATTACACTGTGAATCCCCAAGGACCTGTATCAGGCTATATTCATAATGACACAGCGCCACACCACACTACCACTTTAAACACCGTCAAACTGTGTTCAATGTAGACATGGCGGAAAGAAAGGGAAAGAGGTGCTCAAGAAAATTAAATTGGTCTCTCCCCTGTGCTGTTGGTATATGCTTTTCTTCTTCATTTCAATCGTCTTTCTGTCTATCAGTGCTTCGTTTTATCTCCGTTTCTGTCAGAGACCCTCTTTGTATGCTATATGAACATGCGTCCTTGATGGATGGATAATCAGGCAGCACAAAAAAGCATAAATCCATGTGTAAGTGTCTGCAGAATGCAATGAAATACTGTCATCTAAAGGTGGACAGGGATGTGTTTGATCACAGTCAAAACATTTGTCGCTACGTACGTGAGCAGAAAGAAGAAACTCTCTGTGCGCTGATCAAACCGTGGCACGCACATATCAGCGAGGAGTCGACAGAGCAGTGACATACTGATGAGAAACACACCATCAGGATGAGGAAAAGATGAGCGGGGTCATTTTAGGCGGTTATTTTAAAGGATGCCAATATTACAAGTATGAGCACATGTGCCAGAGTGTGTTTTGGCAAGGGGAAAGAGAAACAGTCAAGATTAGGGCTGCACAACTAATCGAATATTAATCACGATTTCAGCTTCACACAGCTAAATGAATATATGATCGACTGCGATATTGACGTTTAAAATATGCTCCGCTCAGAGAAAACTCTGCTGCGTAAATGAAGCTCTTCTTACACTAACAGCCGATCGAAGCCGTCCGGTTCTCAGCAGTCTCATATATCCGAGTTTTTTCCGGTCACACTCACACATGTACAGCTGCAACATGATGTTTTTGCGTCGGCACACAGCGGCACAGTCAGCAACGTCACACACACACACAAATAATAATAATTATAATAATAAATTGGATCTATAGAGCACCTTTCAAGAAACCCGAGGACGCTTTACAATGAGGGCACACGAAATCATACTAACAATAAAACAGAGGAAAAAAAACTGTAGCCAGGTAATTAAAAGAGTGACGTGTAGGAAGAGATTAGAGGTCATAGGCATGGATGAACAGGTGGTGCTTAAGATGTGTTTTGAAAGTGTCCAGGGATGAAGCATTTCTGGGGGTGGAGAGCAGACCAGTGTCGAAGGAATCGTAGTTTCCGGGATGGAGTGTAGGGATGGAGAAGGTCGGTTAGGTACTGAGGGGCATGGAGGGATTTGTTTGTGAGAAGGAGGAGTTTATAGTTGATGCGGGACTTGATTGGAAGCCAGTGAAGATGGATGAGTGAAGGGGTGATGTGCTGCCGGGGCCTAGTGAGGGTGAGAACTCTGGCAGCTGAGTTCTGGACAGACTGGAGCCTGGACGGTATGGATGTTCTTCAGTGTGAGTTAAGAAGACATAAAGCTGTGATTTGATACAACCGCAAGTTCAAGCTGTAACTGTGTGGACGAACAACCTTAAAAACATTTGGAACAGCTAAACGCCACAGTGATGCGTTCAAATGTAATCTCGTAAGAGATGTTTTCACAGCAATATAAAATAGATAATAGAGAAGGAGTTATGACGTGTTTAACTTCCTGCTCAACTCTAGCTCTAAGCAGCTTATCATATATAATTAGAACTACTAATGCCAAGGTTTTATTTTTTTAATCAAAGCATGAATAAAAATACAATCTTTTATTTCCTAATCATTTGAATTGTGTGTTTTTATGCAAATAACCGCTATTGATGATAATAACAAGTAAACATTTAGAATGTTTTGATGGTTGGAATGAAGCACAACATGGAGGTGAAAGCAGCGTGTTTGCACGTATAGGATGTGATTGAGCTACATCAGATCTTAACACAATCACAGTCATGTTAATGCGATATGTAAAAGCAGCCAATGTTTCTTGTTTTTATCTTTATATATTATTTATGAATATGTATGAATCACGGTGACCTCGCATTCCTCCTGAGTCTGACTGTCAGTGATTATTTTTTTGAGAAATCAGGTCATTTCTTTAAATTGGCCCTTCCGGTTGAGAGGAAAGAATCAGGATTAGGTAATAATAATCTGAAACCTTTTCATAGAAACATTTATATAATAGTAATTCAACCTATCGCCAGTTGATGAAATCCTTTTTTTTTTGTTCTCTCTGAACATCTGGTATGTGGAAGGTCTTTAGGGTTTAGAAAGATATTTAAATGTTCTGTGTACAAGAGGTGGACAGCATGACACTTTCAGGCAGCTGTTTGTTTGGAATAATAGAAGGAATGGAAGATTATGCTCTGTAACCCCCGTTCTATGAACACAGCATGAGTAGGAGGAGCTGCAGGCTGAACAGACAAGAAACACACCACACAAGAATGTTGATATTTGATTTGAATCTCACTTTCTACAATATGATGACTATACGGTATGATAAATAAACTGTTATTAAAGTTAGGGAGGGATTATTATTATGTTTTTTTGTTGAGGTTTTTATGTCATTTTGTAGCTTTCCAGTGGTGTTCCTTATGTATTCAAATCCGAACAAATTCAAGTCAAAGTATGTATTCTGTAGTGTCAAAATGCTATTTTCCCATGCCCCTCTAAAACATGTTTTCCCACATGACCTGACGTAGGTTTCTGCATGATGACTTTGCTACTTAGATATACATATATCCGTATCCATAGTAACGGCACGCAAGCTAAGCAATGTACTGCTGTGGAAGCTGCGTTAGTTCGGATCCGAAAGTCACAAAATAACACAAACAAACTAATCGATCGCTGCAGCGCTAGACCAACAACTCTCCTGTTCTACGAGGTAAAAATAGTGTTTTTGTGAATGGAGTCTGGTACGGTGGCTTTGAAGAGAGCACAGTTCTGCGTTGGAAATGGATGTCTGATGGCGAGGTAAATATTCTCAATATAGCGTACATTTAAACTGATATTGATTTTTTTTTAGGTTGCTATAATAAGTTTTTCTGCTGCTCCCGTCCAGAGACGCTTTACATCGCCGTCAGACCGCCATTTCTGACGGAGGAACTGAAGCCGTTACATCGCTTTCTTCAAAGCCACCAGACTTCATGAACAAAAACAGTCATTTTACCTCGCAGAACACAAGACTATACATACAACCCCACTTCAAAAAAAATCTAAACTAACCCTTTCAGTTGTTTCCAAACATAGCATAGCTAACGGTGACTCTACTTATGCTATCAGAGTTCACATTAATCAGAACCTTATTGATTAGCTTACTTTGGTAACCTACGTCTCTGCTTTTAGCTAACGGCTGAGTGCTCGTTTTCCATTTTGAAAACCCCGGAAAAATAACGCAGATGGAGTCGACTTTTAATTAAATTAACTGTACGATGTGTGACCGGACAGAAACTCCTGTTGCCTGCTTGAAAGTCAAACTCAAATGTGATTTACGACTGTACTTACTATTAAATGCTTACTATTATATTTACTTTAAATAGCATCACAGACCGCTGTGGGTCGGCTTCCTGCACAGACGTCTATACTCGGTCACAGTGGGTTAAAGTGAGGGGGAGTCGGGAGTCGGGAGTCCGTCACAAGTAGAGAGAGACAAGCTTACTTTTTTATTGTTTCTTTTCCTGTCCTACGTCTCGTTTGTTTTTTTGCAACGCACTTGGTCCTTCTCCTTTCGCCTCGTCGTCCATGCTGGCGCCCAAGGGTGGCTGTCAGTCCAGAATCTGCTCTCCCACCCTTTTTACATCAAACACACACACACACACACCTCTTGTTGTATTTCTCCTTGTCCTGTTTTTCGGAGGTACCGTTGTGCACTATTACCCGTCGCTTTCACAGGTAATACGATTAACCTCCTGATTCAGGAAAAGGAGAATAGCCTTTGTTGAGACCGCAACATTAATCCTCTGCACATAAGATTTATGTCTCTCTCTCTCTCTGTCACACTTCCTCTCTCACACATCCTCTCTCTCTCTTTATTTCTCTCTCCAGCTGTGGCACATGACATCCTGGCTGCATGAGCAAGCCTGTAACACACACAGGTACACATGCACGTACAAATACATTCATAATATCTAGACTACACACACACGCACGAGGATATTCACGAGCTCTCACAAACATAAAATTCCAACTATACCCGGTATACACAAACAAGCCATTCACAAAAGTAATGTCCTGCCAGAGGGGACTGTGGGAAAATGAGTTTTTGGATGGATTATTAATGTGTTGTGTAGCCTGGCCCTCTGCCCATGGTCGCTGCTCTTCTTGTCCTCTGAAGTGGCGCGTTGTCTGCGGTCCACAGTGCACACTCACACACACACACACACAGCACTCTAAATCCCATGGCGAATGTTGAAACATAGGATTAGTGGAAACACAGGCTTTCATGCCTATCCCAAATGTTTCGAAATCCATGCAGGGATTTGGTGATCTGACTTACTGTGGCCATCCTGTAATTATGGGTTGTGGTGTGTGTGTGCAGCTCAGCGGGGGAATCGTGGAGTGGTTTGCAGTTTGGTTGATATACTGTATATCACAGAGTGGAGCCGTTGAGCCTGTTAGAGTGGATTATTGACCAACCAAGAATTAGTAAAACTAGTAGAGTTAACATTGCTGACTTTGTCTCAGAGCACATGTGTGGGGGAGTTTTGGTGTGATTGTCACTGAATCGTATGAGGTCACGGAGCACATAATGAAAATGCCCTGTGGGAATAAAACATTTTGTGGTTCTGGCATGTTAAGACTTGCTTACTGTAGGACGTTGGGATTTTTTGTTCAGCTTTATTATCCAGTCCCTCTAGGAATATTGTTAATCTTGTAACGTGAATTGATGCAGATTCACAGAATTCCTGAAATATTTTAGTTTGCAGGTCTGCCCAAACAATGCAACTGTTTAAAGGTCCCATATTATATTATATGTTTTGCTTTTTTATATTATAAAGCAGGCTTAAGTCCTATATAAATACTGTGAAAGTATGGAAACACTCAATCCACAGGGAAATACACACAGCCCGTATTCAGAAACTCTGCATTTGATACAAGCCGTCAGGATTTCTCCCCATTTGTGATGTCACAAATATACAATATTTAGACCCTTTACATGGTTTTAAACGTAAACATTCTAAATGTGTCCCAGTTTCTTCCCGGTTAAAGTGTATGTGAATGTCATCAGCTGACAGGAAGTATACATGGACCCAAGCTGTTGCCTAGCAACGCAATTCTGTCGCAATTCTGTTGCAATTCCGTCGAAATGCGCTAAAACGGAGCGTTTAAGACAGAGAGGGTGAATACAGGTATATTCAGGCCGGCAGTATGAGGAAAATATTGGGTTTTTAACATTACAGCATGTAAACATGTTCTAGTAGAAACACAAAATACAAGTATGATCCTGAATATGAGCATATTATGGGACCTTTAAAGGAAATAGTCAAAACTAAAGAACTCTCTTTTTACTAATTACTACTAACTACTTACTAATTGTTATCGTCTCTTATCAGCTATGATACAATATAGAATTTATTAAACATTATTAATTTTCATTTCATTGTTTGTTAACAGTAAAATGACTATTAACTAATTTTAATTAACTATCAATTTACCATTAATTAATGATGTTCTTCCTTAAAAAAGTCTATTTATTTACAGATACTTTAAGGCAGAGCTTTACTCCCAGGCACAACCCAATCTCAGTTTTCTCTGTATATATGGAAGAAATACAAGTTGTGAAGGAAGTGAATCTTGGTTTTGAAAGCTCTGTGGCAGCAGCGCTGTAGGTGCTGTGTGTTTAAGTGACTGGATGTTTGCTTGGTGTTGGTGTTTTTATAATCAGGGAGGCTCTGTGGATGCTGACATGTAATTGTGGTGGTGTGGCTGCTAGTTGTGGCGCTGACATGTGGAAATAAGGAACGACTCTCTCTCCGTCTACCATCTCCGTCTTGCTCTCTTTTTCTGCACAACACATCTCGATAGAATCATTACTGTCCCCCTTCTTGCTGTCTGACGTCCTTCTCATCTGCCTCGATGTTCTCCTCTCTTATTACACTTGTTGCAGGGAGGTGTGAGAGCTGTCTTCTGTCAGACAGCCGAGGAGGATGTTGAAAGGCACAGCTGAGCAGTCTGTTATTTTACTTTTAGCTTCCTCCTTCAGGGAATGAGTTATTGGATAACTTGAACTTCAACGTTTTAGGAGACAACATCAGTTCATGTTTAATTAAATATGACTAGTTTCTTTCCGCTACCCTTTGCACTCTTTGTCCAAATAGCAGATCTGCTTTCAGGGGACCAAACCAAATAGTGATTATTTAATTTAGCATTATGGATGCACTGATATCACTTTTTTAGTACTTACATTTGGGTACTTGCTGATACCGAGTGCCGATACGAGTACTTCTCTGTGCCAAAAGACCCTCGTTAACAGCCAGCTGGAGGGTGTGAGCGACACACGGCAGGCTGGGGAGTCCCGAATGCGGTGCGCCGCAACCGGCTCTGGGTCGGCTTGGAAAGGCTCGGGGCGAAGGTGCTTCCCGGGGCCGTGGACAAAGTGTCTGTCCTTAGGGCACCCCAACCGCGTCGTGCCCCCAGGGCGGGGCTCGGCCAACGTAAAAGGCGCCAGGGGTCTGCGGCGATATCTGACCCGACCCGTCTTGAAACACGGACCAAGGAGTCTAAAGCACGCGCGAGTCAGAGGGTGCAAGCAAAACCCCGTGGCGCAATGACAGTAAGGGCCGGCGTGCCCCTCGCGGTCGGACGGACCACCGGCCCGTCTCGCCTGAAACCTCGGGGAGGTGGAGCGTGAGCGCATGCGATAGGACCCGAAAGATGGTGACGAGAAGTTAACGCCACGCTGCCGTAAAGTGGTATTGGTGCCTTTGTATCGGAGTCGTTTTGCGAGTACGAGTACATGAGCACAGTATCGGACCCAATATTGGTATCGGTATCGGTGAATCCTTAGTATTTTACAACAGGTTTGAATGCGGCTCAACCAATCATAGTCAAAGATCAGAACTTTCCGTTGTATAATTAACCATAAAGAGTAAATAGTATTTCACCCAACTTCAACTTTTCCTTCCCCAGCTGAGTCAGAGCAAACATCTTTGAGCTTTTTTCTGTGCTGTCAGATTTATGGGACTTCTGGTGAATATAATGTAAACAGCCCATCAGGTTGCATCAGTCTATGGTAGATTATTTACATACTATAATGGGAAAAGACAGAAATTTTGCTTTTGGTATCTGAAAAATATAGAGTATTCATCCTCTTAAAAGAGTTCATTTGACAGCCTAGCACTCATGCTACCTACCATCCCTTTTTAAGTGTCATAAGTAGTTTTAGCAGTGTTTTTGAAACTGTGTGAAGCCAAAGGCAGAGCTGCCCAGAAATGCATAATTCCAGCAGAATGTATTAAGAAAAACTTTAAAATCCAGTCCTTAAGCAGTGATGGCCTGAAAGCATAAGTCATCTTTTTGGAAGAATTTCCCCCGACTTTGATGTAAACAGCGGCTAACTGCGAGTGAAAGGTCTCTGGGGAGAATGTAAATGCAGAATGTGCAGAAGTACTGCAGCGTGGTCACACTGACTGTGAACGTGGGCACCAGGAAGGAGCAGAGACATGCACAAATAATCCAACGCTGGTGAATGACATTGTCACAGATCAGCCTAATGGCTTCTCAGATCAGCCTAATGGCTTCACAGGCAGCGTGTGAGGTAGACGGATCAATAAAACAAGCACACCAACACTTTTCAGGTGCTCGTAGAGGGTGTGAGTGGGTTATGAAAAAAACTCACCCCGTTAATACTTTGTGTTGCTGAAAGAGCTCATACTCTCTTTTTAATAAAGGTGAACAAACACAAAGAAACACACAGAGCCTACAAAGATGAGTAGTAATAACCCTCCAGACAGAATGACAGCGCTCAAAAGAAACAGAATTTTCACACTTACAATGTGTTATGTTCATTTGTATGCTTTGTTTATGCTCGTTATGTTTTCAAGTCATCCGTCCGTCCATACGACCCATTCTCATGAACGCGGTATCTCAGGAACGCCTGAAGGGAATTACTTCAAATATGGCACAAACCTCCGCTTGGACTCAACGATGAACTGATTGGATTTTGGTGGTCAAACGTCAAGGGTCACTGTGACAAAACTGTCACTGTCACAAAACATGTTTTTGGCTATAACTCAAGAATTCATATGCTAATTATGACAATTTCACACAAATGTCTATAACAGGATAAAGTGATGACATTGGACAGACATGGATGTAAACTGAGATTTCACTGGTTGGCGGAGACATACAACCGTGAGGCGGTAATTCTAGTTAAAGCTGAAGTAGGCGAGATTGGAGCAAATATGATTAAAAAAAATATTTTTATAAAACGGTCGCTATATGACAGTAGAACATGAAACAGGTAACCTGAAAAAAAATCATGTTCCTCTGTTTCCTCCGGTGCTCCTAACGGCATCTGCAAGATTTCACAGACCGGAGGAAAACAAGCAGAAAGAGCTGATCTGAGGTCTGCTGTGCAGCTGCCGTCTCTGAGTGCCGGCTGTCAATCACTCTGAACTTCCGACCAAACGGTCAAACTAGGCAGCGCTGATCAAATATGAATCAATATTCTGTTACGTTTATGCCTATTTCTGTCCTCAGATGTTCTCAGAATCATCTTGTAGTGCACGGTTTAGCTGGAAAATGAGAAAGTTTGTGACCCGGCCGCCATGCTGAGATCAGGTTGAGATATCTTGATGGAACGCCAAGTTCCGGTCACATGACCGAAGCACAGCCAATAGGAACGCTCTCTCAATGAAATGACCTGTGATTGGTCAAAGTCTCCCGTCATGGGCTAGATGTTCTAAAGCCTGAAAACAGAGCCATGAGGAGGAGCAGAAGTCTAGTTTTCTCTCAGAACACTTGAATTACAATATGCTGAAAGGTTATTATGGGATTTGTGCCCAATGATGCCAAAAATATATACTGCCTACTGCCACTTTAACAAAGGCGAACAAACACAAAGAAACACACAAAGCCTAAAAATGATGATGTAATAACCCTCCAGACAGAATGACAGTGCTCTATAGAAACAGAACTTTCACACTTTCATTGTGCCATGTTCATTTTTAGTCTTGATTATGACTGCTGTGCACAAACGTGCTCCATTGTGTCACTACAACAACTGAAAGTCAAAGAAATTTGGTTTTACCAAACATAAAAAAATCAAACTTTAGCAAAAATACTTGTTTTTTGAAACATCTGTCATCCAAAGTCAAAATCTAATGTTTTATTAGATACATATATGCGATATATCGCACAGTGCGGAAGTTGGCCCGCTACAACGGTCGCTATGGCAACGGTACACATAAACATGACCGCCGCTCTGACCATCCTGCTACGTTGATTTGAAATCAAAGAGTATAGAAGCAAAGAGGCGAAACTCCAGTGCTTTTTTGACAACAGCTGCTAGATGGCATTGCGATAGCGCTGCCGCCATTTTGGACTGAAAATGTCAATGAGTCCATAGCCATGAATGTGTAAAGAGACGTCTGTAAATCAGAGGATCATTTTTTTTGAGGTAAATCAACTTCGCCCTCATTTAAATTGTTATGTGACATATCCGGCTCTGCCAGCTTCCTGCTAGCTGTATGTGTCTGTAAGAATGGAGATATTGGCTATAATTCATCACTTTTATTATCTTATAATACACCCATGGGCTGTATGCTGTAAGCCTGTACCGTGGTGGATGTATTAACGTCTCTCTTCCCAAACGACCGGCTATCGGCCAGTAGCTAGCAGTGCTAGTAGAATGAAATAATCTGAATTTAACGTAGTATTAGCGAAGAATTTACATTGATTGTAGGCCATTTACTAATACATCCATGGTCTGTGATCTATTGTGCATCTATTTTGGAGGTCCTTGACGCGTGCTGTTTTTTTTTTAATGTCCATCGCTCACTCTCTGCTCCTCTGGGAAGCAGGCGGGCAAAAAGTTAAGTAAATAGTTATAATAGTATGCATATTTTTCTTGTTCAACACAGGCTGTTTTAGTAAAGACATTAAATGTGACAATATAATAGAAGTAATTTAGTTTCACTTTTGGGACGTTTTTATTGGTGTCCGGTAGTAGTTTTCAGTCCAAAATGGCGGAGGTGTAGCTCTACTGCTGGGTTCTTGATGTTGCAATGGTTACGAACATATGACTTTCACTTCTCGGCCATGTACGTTCTTTGTGAGAGTGTCCGTTCTACTCCTGTATTCTATCTGTATGGTGTGAACCAGCAGATCTGCAGCCCCTAGCAACAAAGAGGCAGAAAGGCAGGCGGGCTGGTAAATAAAGCAGAAATACATTACAGAGCAGCTCCATCTCTCCGTCTCTCCATCTCTCCGTCTCTCCATCTCTCCGTCTCTCCATCTCTCCATCTCTCCATTACTCCGTCTCTCCGTCTCTCTCTCTCTGTCCAAATTCCTCCAACCCCAATTTAAAGGCTTTCTGTATTTACTTAAGGTTAATATCTGTTCTCCTGCTTTCTATGATAACATGAACCCATTGTCTTCTTGTTTAACTCTTCATTTCTACTTCCCTCCCTCCCCCTCTTCCTCTCCCTTACATATGTGTCTTGTCCTCCTCCTTCTCCTTCCTCCCCTCCCTCCCTGCTGGCCATCCCTCCGGTCGGCTGCAGAGAGTCTAGATGTTGCTTGTCAATAATTTAATAAGGAGGGAGCGCTCCCCTCTTAACCAGGGCTTTGAATTATTAACCCCGCGCGTCCATGTGAACTGTAACGTGTTGTTGCGCACACCAGACGTGACTGTACGTTAGCCTGGGTGTATGTTTTGGCCGCTGTGTTTACGTATGAGACGTGATAAAATAATTGCCTGTCAAAAGATGATGGAGCATGCCAGCCCTGCACAAATCGGTACTTTCTGCAGCCCGTGTTCGGATTGTTTTGAGTGTGTGTGTGTGTGAAGGTAGATAGGCGGGGAATACATGCCATGCATGTTTTATAAAGGCCTGTCTGCACTGCCTGGTAAACGAGATGCAGTCTTCATTTGTCTTGTCTTGAGTGTGCAGATGTGTGTGTGTGTGTGTTGGTGCAAGCATACGGTCATCTGTGTGTGCATCGGAGCGAGGTTATACAAAAAGGTGTTTTGGAGTTAGAGTTTAAGTGAGTGTAGGTGTAGCATTGGTTATTAATGTTGATGTGTGTGTGTGAGCATGCCGCTGGGCTTTTTAAGTGTGAAGTGCTGCGTGTGCGCTTGTATTTCTTTCTTTGCTTACTGTGGCAGGAGTGTGGGAGTGTGTCTGTCAGTTCCTGTGCTCGGGTCCAGTGGCTACATACATCTCAATGAAAGGTGCAGCATTCATCACCGCTGACCGAGCAGAGGTGTGCTGAGAGAGCTGGAGGAGGCCGTAGTGGGTTTAGACAGAGCGCAGTAGGGCAGGTGGTTGTTGTTTGTGGTTTCCAAAAGTCAATGCAAGGTGTTTATTAATGTATTTAATTGTGTGGTGAGAGCATCCGTTCAGAGTTCATGTAAAAAATGTGTTGAATTGTACTCGTACATTGAATGCAAATCATTCCAGTGTGCAGGGAAGTGGTGCTAAAGGGGGTTGAACGAGGGCGGGGGGGGGCGAGGCGCTGTAATCTATCCATACTTTTTCACGTCCTGCAAAATCTGTACATAATATTGGAGATGAGAGCGAATCATCAAACATTAATCTGTTAGACTGCCGGGTAGAACTGGTTGTTTTCTAATGCGCGATGATAAACACCGATACTGTAAGACCATGTTCATCATACTAAATGTTAGTGAATAACTACAACAAGACTGTCGCTGACTGTGTTATAAATGTTAATGTTTCACCGGAGTTCATCATCAGTTTATCGGCCCCGAGCAGTGGAAAATAAATCAATAACACAACAATGATAACATCACGTTATGTTTTGAACACAACTGATGCAACTCAGCAGCCCTCACTGTCGGCTCAGGGCTGATTCAGGTGTGCAGGTAGAGGGTGTGGAGGTCTGGAGCTGGGAAGCCAAGCAGGGTCTCCAGGCTATAGGCTAGAAGAACTGCCATTAATGAAACAGTATTTCAAAGTTTTCTGAATTAGATATGCAGACGATAGGCTGTGATATGTGTAAATAATAAAATAATTATTATAGCAAGTTTTGTTTTTAAGCTTTTTGGACATTATCTACAGTATAATAATGGTCCAAAACTTATGTAAAATTTCATATTTTTAGGTCAAAAACCTTCATATTTTTGTGGGAGAAGACCCCCAAACCTCCACCCTGAATATATACAGGTTCTTTGCCTGCGATGTTTGCGGGTTTTTAACTGAAAAGAGACAGGCCTACTTGGCTCAATAACTTAGCTTTGTCTTGGCTTATTGTCTTATAATGATGAGTTTCATATTCTTTTTACTGCTCCATTTAATATTTGTTGGTGTGCAATGACGAAGGGTAGCCCGTAGCCCCGGGGCCTCCAGTAATATTAAGGCGCCCCTGCTTGTGCCCATCCATATTAGTAGTTATATGACTAAGTATTGATATGTAGTAACACTTTTACAATCCAAATCAAATAAACAGGATGATTGTTCCCGTTCTCTTCTCCCCGGTGCAGCTCTACCCATTTTGAACCCCTCCAGGTACGCCTGGTTTTCTTTTGGAGTGCTGATTGATTATGCATCGTGGTTCGACAGCCCTCTCAGACACAACAGAGGAATTTTGTCCAGCAACTCGTCCACATCCCGCGTGACCACGCGCCCCGCCTCGCTGTGAATTTTAATTGGCTGCATCTGTGGGATTTCACAGAGAGGTGCTGCAGAGTGTCGGCGCTGCAGTTGGGGGAGAAAAAGGCTTATTAGCTCCTCACCTTTCAAAGCAAAGCAGGCGTGTGCCCTCGGTGTCAACACGACGCAGCGCTGCATAACAGATCGCTGCCTAGTTAGCCCCCGACGACTAGCTCGCCTTTGAAGTGTTTGCTGTCGGTTGGTGGAAACTTTCACCGTCGAGCGTTTGGGTTCAGATTAGCGTTTTTAGCTAATGGCCCCTGAAGATTTAACTGCTGTTTTTAATGTCAGTGGTGATTAAAGTGCTGGTCTTCTCCTTAAAGCTGCAGTTGGTAACTATGATAAAAAAATAACTTTTTGTCCTATTTGCTTAAAGGTCCCATATTTTAAAAAGTGTCATTATCGTGGCTTTTATATTATAAAGCAGGTTTAAGTTCTATATAAATACTGTGAAAGTATCGAAATGCTTAATCTACAGAATAATACACACAGCCCGTATTCAGAAACTGTGCTTTTGAAACAAGCCGTCAGGATTTCTGTCCATTTGTGATGTCACAAATCTACAATATTTAGACCATTTCACAGTTTTAAACGTAAACATTCTAAATGGGTCCCAGTTTATTTCCTGTTGCAGTGTATGTGAATGACATCAGCTGACAGGAAGTAAACATGGAACCAAACTGTTGCCTAGCAACACAATTCTGTTGCAATTCCGCTGAAATGCACTAAAACGGAGCGTTTCAGACAGGAGGGTGCAATAAAGGACAATAAAGTTGTTTTTTAACAATACAGCATGTAAATATGTTCTAGTAGAAACACAAAATACAAGTATGAACCTGAAAATGAGCACGATATGGGACTTTTAAATGAATAATTTCAAATGCTCGCAAACTCTGATCAAAGTTCAAGTTTCTGTTACCGCAAAACTAGAAAGTTCGCTCCAGTCGGTGGGCGGTGCTTGGTTTTGGCTCGACTGTTTTCGACATGACGGCCGGGTCACAAACTTTCTCAGCTAAACGGTGCGCTACAAGATGTTTCTGAAAACATTAGGCAGGAAATAAACATTACAGTGACAGAATCTAGATTCAGATTCGATCAGCGCTGCCTAGTTTGACCGTTTCATCAGAGTTCACCAGCTTCACAAGCGCTGATTGACAGCTGTGTTAGAGACTCCTCGGCTCTGATTGGTTGTTTTCCGTTGGGCACAGTGGGGTCTTGCCAGTGCCGTTAGGAACACTAAGAGGAGGCGGAGGAACCTGGTCTCATGTATACTACTGTCAGGATATAGTAACAGTTTGAGCAAATAAGCTACCAACTGCAGCTTTAAACAAGCAAACACATACAGTTCCACATGCTGTCAGCCATGTGCTGCTAAGAATGAACCACCTTGGTGCTCAGGGATGTGCTAGTTTGTTACCTCTTCCTCGGAGGTCTAGGGACTTTGTTTTGGAAGCTAATTAGCGTCATGTTTTGGCTCTCCGGGAGACTTGACGAGTCGAACGCGGACATGCTGGTAGATGGGGGAGGTTGTGGTGGCGGTGGCGGCGGTGGGCATCCTTCCCTCTTGCCTGGGATAATTTATCACGCGCATCAAAGATGTTAATTCTATATTTTGCGGAGAACTTGAAAGGAATCCAGTGATTTACCTGTCTTGTTAAATGTGGACAAATTGCCCAGAGAGTGTGCAACCTGCTCTCCATCCTTTTGATGCGCTCGCTGTTATCTAAGAGCTTTGAGTATCGCTGTAATCAGCGGGTGAGGGTTTAAAGATCGGGGGCTATTATTACACTCACTTTTCTCAAGTGAAGCTGCATTTCCTGGCTGCTCTGGTGATTAGACCACCGTGAGAAGCCAGACCAGACATAACAATGTCCTTGAACAGGACCGTTTGTTTCAGGTTGGCTGCTTTTAGGTGCCTTTTGTGCATACATTTACAAATCAGAGGGGTGCTAAATGGCAAGTGGACTGCACTCATACAGTATAGTGCATTTTTAAGCGCTTAACAATCCGCCTCTGACCCATTACCCGCCACACACAGATGGCAACAGAGCTGCAGTTCCAGGTGCTGTCCTGGAGCAATTTGGGGTTTCAGTGTCTTGCTCAAGGACACTTCAACATGTGGACAGGAGGAGCCATGAACCCACCAGCCCTGCAATTACCCTCTCTACCTCCTGAGCCGCAGCCGCCCCAGGTGAAGCAGATAAAAGAATTAATTACTACTTAGTATAAATTCCAGGAAAACAATTGTTAATCTCAAATGCAGACATAAGCAATATATTTATAGTAGCAATGGATTCCGTGACTACTTGTATGTGTGAAAGTTGTTACTCGTAGTCGGTTCGTATATCTTTTTTCGTACGTTTTCCTACGAATGTCCAGCAGCACGTGTCAATTTATGCTTGTTACATGCATATAGTCTTTTCAAGATAAACTTCCGTCTTCAAAGGAAATAACTTTCTTCGGTTCAGGCAAGAAAGCTACTTAGTTTGGCTAAAGAAAATATGGACTTGGTTAGGATTTGGCAACAAAACTACTTAGTTAGATTTAGGAAAAGATTGTCTTGATTAGGATTAGGCAATAAAACTACTTAGTTAGGTTTAGGAAAAGATTGTCTTGATTAGGATTAGGCAACAAAACTACTTAGTTAGATTTAGGAAAAGATTGTCTTGGTTAGGATTAGGCAACAAAACTACTTAGTTAGATTTAGGAAAAGATTGTCTTGATTAGGATTAGGCAACAAAACTACTTAGTTAGATTTAGGAAAAGATTGTCTTGGTTAGGATTAGGCAACAAAACTACTTAGTCGGGAAAACATTGTGCTTTGGTTTAAAATAACACCTGAAGTGGTGTTTCTTAAATACGTAAGTTACGCGACAAATAAATGAACATCGACTTTTGGTTTGACACGAGACACGAACGTCAGTCTTCTGGGCGAAAGTCCGGTATTTTTAGACCCACCCATCCACCCCGACCTCCTCCCTACGCGGTGTTCACAGCTCTTTATTATTTCCTGGTTGACAATTGCGTGGAATACATAAATTGATTTCTAGGGGTATGTACAAATTAGAGTGCAGTACTTCTCGTAGTTAGAAGCTACAAACACAATACGTGAGAGCAGCCTGTCGCAGTAAGAGTTTAATAGCGTGTTTTAGCTCATTGCTTTGGTCTTCCAATCTGCAACCTTCCTGTTTTGGTTCACTGTCACCCGCTCTAATAGCATTCATTCTGGCCGCAGCAGGCAGCTGACAAAACTCTGGAAGCCCACTGTACACTACCCGCCCAGCACAGAACGACAGACAGACGATGTTAGAGACTAGCTGGTGAACATATCTGAGCATTTAGCAGCTAAAGATATATATTTCTCCAGAACTCAGTGGAGCTCAACACTTCCTGCACGTGTTTCACATTAAAGTATTTGCAATATTTCTTTTTGAAAATTAAAATCAGAGCGGTGTTTATTCCATGACTACGTTGTTGCACTGAAGGAACTGATGTTGTTGAAATATAAATATACATTATGCTGAATGATCCATCGTACTACTTTCTATTCCTTTTCTTCCTGTCTTTGTTAGAGATCAGCCTGTTTGTGTTCCTGCCAGCCGTTATTTAACGACCTGCTTTTATTTGACACTTTGCGGTGCTGTGTGTAAAAAGGCAATTTGAAAGACACTGAAAATAAAACACATTGTACTTTTTTTTATGTATATCGTGCTTTTCCCAGCTTGCTTTGCCGGAGAAGCACTGTGATAAGAGGCAGTGAGAGGTAGTTACTGAAGAGCTGGACTCACATCTGTTTGTGTCACGTGATTTAATACACACACAAACACACACACAAACACACAGACATATGCATATTATACCGTAACCTACATGCAAGCACACATGTATGTCACTCTGATATGTGCATGCATGCCTGCACTCACGCATGAATTGGTCATAGAGCAGCGTAAGCACTTAACACTCTGTCATGCTCAATCCCTACATAACTCCCTCTCCCTCGGTCATCGTATTGCTATCTCACTCTTGCTACTGGTCTCCGTCACCCACACACACACACACACACACACACACACACACACACAAATAATACTTAGAATTTGTTTTTACGCACCAACATACACTTCATTTTCCATCTGTCACACAAAAACCGTTAAATCTCTTTTTAATTTTCTCAGTATGCCGCTTTTATATAGCTTAGGCACACAACCAATCCCATGCACGCATACACACACACACGCGCACACACACACACACACACACACACACACACCAGCGGTGCAGGCCTCAAACGAGACAAATGATGGGAATGAAGTGGCATAAAGGGAGAGATAAAAAAAATGGGGGAGGAAGGAGACGGAGACAGACAGCGAAAAAGCAACAAGGAGTGACAGAGAGGGAGAAAAAAAGACAGTGACACGATGAAAAAGAACTGAGGGAGAAACGGCAAAAACACAAAGAAGAAAGTGTCGAGAGAAAGGTTTCAAAGTGACTTGTGGACAGACGGATAAAAATAAAGAAAAGACTAGTAGGGATATACTGTAGAGTGTCAGTAGAAATGAGAGTGACAGCGGTGAATAAAGACTGACTGGGAAAGAGACAGAAATAGTTAAAAAGCTGTGACAGTGACAGACTGTAAAGAAATGTGACATGGTGAGAGAGCTGTGAATGATGGGAGAAAAACAACCACGTGTAAATATATAACTCAGTATGTAACTATATACTGTATATAATACCATGATATGAAGTAAGACATCACTTACAAGACCACCCGGATGCTTTTTCATGCTCTAGTCCTTTAACCCCAAATCAGGCTTTACATTACTGCTGAGCATTTTCTGAACTCACAGAGACTAAAAACTGACCGACACGCTGGTTTAACACGCTGGTTTAACACGCTGGTTTAACACGCTGCTGATGTTTGGCAGGAGAAGTGGAAAGGTCTAACTATTCCTTATAGTCTTTGTTACATGCCAGTAAGGTCTAGGGGTAAGGGAAGCAACATGAGCCGATGGTATCAGGCGTAAAGTAGCCGTTTATTGTTAAATGCACAATCAAAATGAGAAAAACAGGCTGCAGGCAATCAGACAACAAAGTTGCAGCAAACAAAAGCAAACACAAGTGTGTTGATATAAAATATAAATTAGGAACGGGCTTCTGAAGGCGCCGAAATCAATAACTTAATAAAAAAAAAACGACTGCAAACTAGAAATTAAGATCACAGCTGAGCTGGCAAACAACAAACTATAAACAAGAAATCAAACTGTACTTTAACTACGCTCAACACTAATAACCAGAACACACGAGAGGCAGCCGGCTCTTTAACGAGTGCATCTACACAGAGGAAAAGACTAACAACTATCACAGTAATATGTGAGCTAAAAATACTACTACTCCCTAGCCCAGGTCCAACCAAATCACTAATGCTTCTATACTGAAGTTACCATCAAACAAAGAAGCAACGAGGTGGACTGATCAAGTGTAATCACAGCCACCCATGTCGTTCATCTCTGGGCCTGTTTTAACTGATTCGACCGGTTTCCACCACAGGCCGCAGAGAGGTGGACACAGCAGTGACATCACACGAAAGAGGGAGGGAGGCAGGCCAACCCCAGCTGCTGGGAAACCTGCAAAGATAGTTAATGCTAGAAGACCTACCACTCTGATTAGTTTTAAACCTGCGGAACCCGTAACAGTCTTCATGACAGCTTTGGGAAAAACATTTTCCAAGGTCTTGAATAGCAATACATTTTAGTACATATAAGTAAATGCTATGGTTAATATTAATGATATTTTAAAATGGGCTTTCCTGTCACCTCCAAAGCTTTCCCAGAAGTATTGGACGTAGTTGATTTTTGGGCTAACTTTTTGCTAGAATGCATTTGAGATCCATGTGACCAATTTGGTCGAATCCGGTGCTCGAAGTCGGCCGCTACACGGCACTTCTTCATTTTACTCCTTGGTCGTACCGGCACTTCTCACAAGCTGTCGGTAGAACGATGAGAACGGTGGTGTTGTAATTCATCAATAGAATGTTCACGTCCTTTTTTTGTAAAATAATTAGTGGACTGTTCATCATAACTTTTTTTTATTTGTGAACAAATATAATTAATAAAACTTTATTTAAAAGTGTTATGAATCTGCTCTTTTTGGGCAAACACAATTAAATGTTCAGACAAAGGCTGTGATATGTGTAAATAATAAAATTATCATTTTACTAGTAATAATAATAATGGTCCAAAATGATGTAAAATTGCAGTTTTACGTCAGAATCCTTCAGATTTTCTTGAAGGAGGACCCCCAAACCCAATATCTCCTGGTATCTTTATTCACTGTAGAAACTCAGAACGTGTCTCTGTATCATATGTCGGAGCATCCTAAAACCTGAATGATACCCGACTATAGGCTACAAATAACACAGGAAAGAACATTAACTATTAACACTAAACACACAACCTTAACCCTAGGATGTTCCAGTGTGAATATTATTGGAGTATTATAGTCCTACTATAGAAGATGCATAACTCAAGTATAATAATTTAGCAATAAAATCCCAGCTGATTATGATTGACACAGTTTGAATAACAATCCGAGAAGTTGATAGTCTGACGAACACTCTGCTAAGCCCTTTTCTCTCATAACATTGCTGTGTTCATCTACCTGTTAAATCTTCAGTAGTCAGTATATTTTTGGCATCATTGGGCAAACATCCCATAATAACCTTTCAGCATATTGTAATTCAAGTGTTCTGAGAGAGAACTAGACTTCTGCTCCTCCTCATGGCTCTGTTTTCAGGCTTTAGAACATCTAGCCCGTGACGGGAGACTTTGACCAATCACAGGTCATTTCATTGAGATAGCGTTCCTATTGGCTGTGCTCCGGTAATGTGACCAGAACTTGGCGTTCCTTCAACAGATTTCACAATGGCGGCGGCGTCACAAACTTTCTCATTATCCAGCTAAACCGTGCACTACAAGATGATTGTGAGAACATCTGAGGAGAGAAATAGACATTAACGTAACAGAATATTGATTCATATTTGATCAGCGCTGCCTAGTTTGACCGTTTGGTTGGAGTTCAGAGTGATTGACAGCCGGCTCTCATAGACGGCAGCTGGACAGCAGACCTCAGATCAGCTCTTACTGCTTGTTTTCTTCCGGTCTGTGAAATCTTGCAGATGCTGTTAGGAGCACCGGAGGACACAGAGGAACATGATTTTTTTCAGGTTACCTGTTTCATGTATCATTGTAACTATATAGCGACCGTTTTATAAAAATAACTTTTTTTAATCATATTTGCTCCAATCTGCCGACTTCTGCTTTAAAGTGTTGACTTTATGTCATCCAGACTAAGGTCACTTTTACGTATTCAGACGTGACCATTATAAAACCACAATGCTCTGCCGTATCGGGCAGCTGGTGTCCGACAGGGAGCCGAGCGCTGCTGGAAAACAGCAGCGAGTTTTAAAGCAATAAATATGAAGAAATGTCCGCTTGAAGGCTACATCAGTGATGTATTTTAGAACTTAATTAGCCTTAATTAATGACCATCGAGAGCGTGATGGTCGCCTCCACTTCTCACTGTGAACCATTTTCTCGTCAGCTTCATCAACTAATGTTATTAGAGAGCAATCTCTGCTGCCTGTTTTATGAATTTTGACAGTGCACCAGCTATTAAGTTGTTAATCTTGTTAAATAGCATTTCAATATCAAGAATTTATATGAAAGGCAATATTCTGCAGCAGTAGTAAACAATTATAGGCCATGAGATTACCCACGCAGGTCACAACTCTCAGGCTTCGTAGACAAGTACCTTTCTTGAAGGACCTAACTAAGGTTGTACCATCTCTTCGTGACATAAGAGCATGTGGCGATTGCTCTTCTGGGAAACTTGAAAATTGGAGAAGAGAAAGTGTCGAAAACAGACTGAAAGAGGGGAGATACAAGGAGCAGGGCTTTGAGGGAAAATGAGCCGTGCAACGGGCCATTGGATGTGAGGGCGGCCGACTCGACGGCAGGAGCAGATGAAAGCAGAGAAAAGTGGCGTGGAGGGCGAGAGATGAAGAGGAGCAGACAAAATGATGGAGATGAAAGAGAAAGAGAGCGGCGGGGAGGAGGGGGGGGGGGGTATCTCAGAGAGAAGGAGAGCAGGAGGCCGACCTTGAGAAAATGTGGGCGAGGGAGGGGACAACTGAGACAAAAGGGAGACAGAGAGACAAAAATAGAGAGAGGAGTAGGGGGAAAGAAGAGGAGAGGTAGAGTCGAGAGAGTTGGATGAGCCTGAGGGAAGGTGATGACGAACGACAGTCTTCTAAACAGGAGGCATGTCGGGGGAGAGAGAGAGAGAGAGAGAGAGAGAGTGGCTGTTTCTTCAGTAGTTTAATTAACTACACCGTCTGCAGCCATCACTGTTTATTACTGTTTACATTCTTGTATTAATGTCTTCAGTCTATATGAGTTTCTGTTTTTGTAAATATTTACGATGTACATTTTTAATATCTTTAAATGTACATCGGATGTATTATTTTGGGTCTGCTGCTATAACAGTCATTCTGTAAAAGCTTTCCACCAGATTGTGCAACCTGGCTGCAGGGTGTGTTCCCACTCAGCCACAAGAGCATTAGTGAGGTCCAGTACTGATGTAGAGGGTCGAGGCCCGGCTTGAAGTCTACTTCATCCTACAGGTGTGGAGGTGATCGGGTTGAGGTCGGGGCTCTCAAACTGGCAAAAGCATTTTTTTATGGGGCTGCATATTTGTTTGTTTGTGTTGAAAGCACACTATTGAAATCTGAAATACCACTGATGGCATTCAACATTTGAACGAAGTTACTAGGGGGGTGACACAGAAATAGTCGACTATTTGATCGGAGCCGATTTCACAGTCGAATCGTCGCACTGTCGGAAAAACGTGCTTCTGAAACAAAGCCTCATTCCATCCTGGCTACGTGGCGGTGCTGAATGTCTGATTTGACATAGATTTACATGATTTGAGCATGTTGTTTTATGCTAAATGCATTACCTGTGAGGATTTCTGGACAATATTTCTCATTGTTTTGGGTTGTTAATTGATTTCCACAGTTAATTAACGATTAACTATGGACAATCATGCGATTAATCACATGTAAATATTCATTTAAAAAGATTCAGCATCTGTTGTCCAGAAGCAGCGACTCCCACATGCCGGATAATCCACAGCTGGAATTGTCAACAGTTTTCATGGGACCTACTTTCTACTAAAGAAATAGTCCATATCAATAAAAACTGTTGACAGTGATGTCTGTGGAAACCAGCGTGTTGCTGTTGACTATTTTTAAATGTAATATTTCCGTGCTGTGAGCGATACCATCACATTGAGTTGGAGGCACAAATCTCAGTATCAATATCTGCATAGCTCGATGACGCAGAGAGAAAATGTGTTTCCCCTCAGTCTTTAAGTGGGTGAATAAAGTTGGTCCCAAACTCAAGTATTAAAACAAACAAACAAAAACAAACAACGTGTGCTTCAGATTTTCCAATAATCTGCTCTTTATCTGTCCCGACGGCCTCGCAGGCAGTGCACTTACAAAATAAAACAATTATGTGGAGTCTCATTTCCAAGGAAAACATAAATAGGGCAGCAGCTTCACCGCCCACTGCATCAGCTCAGCGTGTATACCCCGAGGCAGATAAGACTGTCAAACAGGAAGCACAATGTGGCGACATATTGTTGGAGTCAAGAGGCCAGCAGACAGATAATAAGATGTGGCGTCGTGCTAGTGAGGGAGGACAGAGCGGGGGCAAAGGAAAGGAAATGCAGTGTTACAGTGGGGACTTGACCGGGAACACAAGACAGATCACTTGCTGGTTCCTTTTCTGTCTATAACATGTTTCTGTCTAGAAGCAGCTTCATTCTGCTGATCATTTCAATATCATGTGCCTTAAATACTTGTTAGTATACAGTACTTATTGATGATAATGATGCTCATCCTTCCGCAGCCATTCCAAAAGGTCCTAGTAGAGTTTTTATCAGGCTTATTGGTTGTTAACATAGAATGTCTTTGCTGAATCAGCTTGGATTGTCAGGTAACCTGACGTGAGTCTTCCTAAGCTACCGTCAGACCAACTCAAATGTGGAAAGAATCTGACCTTTTAAGATGATGGATTTTTTAATGGCAATGAAAAGGTCTACTGATGGCGATGTCGGTGTGTTGGTCGCCTACGTCGTTCTGTTAGATTGCCATGGGAATTTTGTACAGACCTTCAGGGGGGCTCTTCTAGGGCTGCAGTAATATATCCATATCATATTGATATACCATGATATGAGACTACACTCTAAGAAAGAATCTGTAGAAAAACAGATAATGTCTTGGCAGAAAATTACCAGGACACTTTCCATTAAGTTTACGGACATTTTCTTTCTACTGTTGATTTACAGGATGTCCTCCGTACCATTCACGGACTCTTCTGTTAATCCTAAAATGGAAAATTCTGTAAATTTACAGTATATCCTCCGTACCGAGCCAAATAGAAGGTCCAACCTTTACATTCTGGGGGGAAAACAGACGCTAACACTATTCAATTCAATTCAATTTATTTTTGTATAGCGTCAAATCACAACAGAAGTTATCTCAAGACGCTTTATATATAGAGCAGGTCTATGACCGTACACCAGAGTTTAGAGACCCAACAAGATCCACCAAGCGCGCTGTGGCCAGGAACAACTCCCCAATTACTGGGAAGAGACCTGGAGCAGAACCGGGCGCAGGGCGGGCGGCCATCTGCCGAGACCGGCTGGGGGGATAGATAGATAGAGAGAGAGAGTGAGAGAGTGAGAGAGAGAGAGAGAGAGAAGCAGCCACAATAATAGCCTAGCAGCTGTAATAGCTAATACAAGTAGGAATACACTAGCATTTATACGTTACCTATAGGTCTCTGCGATCCGCCTGAGGCTAAAACTGGGGTTAACCCTCACAGGTACTGCATTACCTCACAGGTAATGCAGTACCTGTGAGGGTTTCCGGACAATATGTGTCATTGTTTTGTGTTGGTAATTGATTTCCAATAATAAGTATATACATACATTTACATAAAGCAGCATATTTGTCCACTCTCATGTTAATACGACGTATCGTTAAGTTACAGTAACCCTTTGTTTTGTATTTGTCTCATATATGCATTTATGTAGATATGTAGACTTTATTCTTGCACTTGCACTGATTTACCTGTTCTTTCATCATCTGTGATGCAACTGGGATCACTCATTGTTTAGTTTTCAAACCAGATCGCGTCTCGTGTTCAAAGGTTGTTTACCTTCTTTTTTTCTTCTTTTAATTTACACTTTGCTCACCGAGTCAGACGGTCTGGAGGAGGTGAGAGAGAGACATGTGGACTCCGAGTAGGGGGAGGGGATGGAGAGAGAGAGAAAGACGGAGAGGGAGAGAAAGACACTAAACAGGAGCAGGAGGGCAGTGGACGACAAGAAGGGAGATAGAGAGGGAAGTAAAGAGAGAGAGAGGGAGGAGAGTCAGTCAGAGGGCAGGAGAGAGGAGGAGGAGGAGGAGGAGGAGAGGCTGACGGCTCCAGTTGAGGAGATCAGTCTGCCTAGTGTCTGTCAGTTGGACAGGAGAGAGACTGAAAACAGCTGGGGGCTCTCACTGCATGTGTGTGTGTGTGTTACTGCCAACTGCCAGTACAGGCCGTCCTGTGTGTGTGTGTGTGTGTGTGTGTGTGTGTTTAGAGAGAGAGAGAGAGAGAGAGAGGTGGGGGGTACAGCAAGGACAGCCAGAGATCAGAGACACACCCACATACATGCACACACACACACTCAGTCAGAAAGCAGCGGTGTTGGCAGCGATCGGTCAGCCTGCAGAACAGTTGTGATCTCGATACCTGCAGAGATAATAGATTTGGTGAGGTCACGTGCACACACACCACCTATGGTCGAGCTGTCATCACTGCACCATGAGAGAAAGACAGGGGTTGGGGGTGGGGTTCAGTTGTAGCGCGGCAGCGAGCGAGAGACAAATAGGAATCCTGGGTATGAATTGAATTGCGTCCTACTGTATGTAATTTCAGACCGTAATGTGCTGTGCTGGTACACAGTGTTCTGCCCTCCTCCCTGCAGGCCCACATCCATTTCTTCTCATTTCTCTTCATTTCATAACACAAAGAGCACTCCCTGTCTTGCTGTCTCTGTGTGTCTCTTCTTCCCCCCAGTTTGCATTTCCAACACTCACGCTGCTTCTGTTCTACCGTTTTGCTCTCGTCTGTCTGTCTGTCGTCTTTATTGCCGTTCTGTTGTCTCACTCTCGTGTAGAGGTATTATATCCGTCGTGCTCTTCTTCCTCTCCTCCTCGCTTGTGTTCTATTGAGCTCTGTTCTGCATGCCGCTGTATTTTACACTCTGTTCCGGTTGTTCCGTTTTGCACTGTAGTTTCTTTTTCTCCCTCTGCAAATGTTTCTGTGTGGGCTTCTGTTTATTTGGGGTCAACTTGACGTGTCCCAAGAGGGCCTACTGCTGCTTCATTAGCTTGTGGAATATTAGATCAACAGGTTATTCTTATCTCATCAGTAACCTGCATTTATGAGGATTATATGTGTTTTTTATGCGTCCGTGCTGGTAATAATGAATAATAATAATGTTTCCAGGTTGTCCGTCCGTCTGTCCCATCCTCGCAAACTCAATATCTCAGCAACACCTGGAGGAAATTTCTTCAAACTTGGCACAAACGTCCACTCAGACTCAAGGATGAACTGATTAGATTTTGGTGGTCAAAGGTCACTGTGACCTCACAAAACACATTTTTCATAACTCAAAAATTCATGTGCTAATTATGACAATTTCACACAAAGGATGAGCTGAAACAGATGCATGTAAACACGTTCTAGTAAAAACCCAAAATACAAGTATGAACCTGAAAATAAGCATGATAGGTCTTCTTTAAGAAAGAAAATACTGAAGCAAATTGAAAGGCGCCTTAACGCACAAGCTTAGCGGGGCTTTAAGACCCGGGCCCCAAGTACTGTACCAGGGGCCTCAAGTGACATGAGCTTAAAATAAATGTTTAAATATATATTATAAATTGTAATATTACATATAACATATAACATATAACAACTTATTGATGCAACAGTGGACTCATAGTGAATAGTTCAATATTATGTAGGTTTGTATCTTAAGACTACCATGAAATGAAATCCTTTTTCACTGTATAATCTAATGATGACACTTGAAATGATGTTCAGTCGATATGAATTAATTGTGACCCGATAGTGCAGCTTATTATTTATAAGAATGGCAGAGTATGCTGAAGTTGTGGAGTCTAACCCCACTATTAAACCTTACAAGCCATACACAAACAGACCGAGGCCTGAGCCGGTTATATGAGTCACTGACACGGCGACATTGTGACAGTCGCACGATCAGCACCACGGACAGCCCTACGCATCAAACAAGCACGACTACGACATCGTTCAGCTCAGGGGCATTTCATTCTGCATCTCTCACAAACGCCTGAATGGCTGATAACCTCGCTTTGTCTTGACTTATTGTCAACGTATTGTCTTATATTGAGGCGTTTCATATTTTGATTTGGAGGGCACTCCATTTACTATTTGTCATTCCCAATTGATGGACTGAATTAATGTTGCCGCGGCATATTGTGAAGGGAGAGAAGTTCAACCAAAACGTCTGTAGCCTCAGGGCTGAAAGTAATATTAAGGTACTTCTGGATATCAAAGAATGTTTGCACATCTCAAAATAGTAGTTAAGCTTCACTTACAGGGTTTTTGTATATACTTTATTGCTGCTTATGATGTCTGTTCTGGTTTGCCCAGTTGGTCATTCTGGGCGGACCAAGTAACCAATACATTTTTCTTTTTCATGGCCAAATTGGAGCCTCACTTTGAGATGGCATTTTTACAACACGATCAATAATTTTACCACAAGGACACTTTTGGTATTTGAGCAGTTAAATAAGGAGACAAAAACATAACAAACATGTTATGAAATGTTCTGCACACCCACAAATAAATTGCAAACGTGATTTAACCAACCCTAAAGTATAGCCAGACAGGATTATGCCCAATACAAATGTTTTGTATATAGATGTTTTTGTACAATATCTGTGCCTGCCAGCTATAGTTGGCTAAGATTATCGAAAGATTGTGGTTGTGGCAATCTAACTATGGTTAAGGTATGAATAAGGTTAAGAAACGTAGTGGGACGCCACCTCCAGTGGTCTGGATTTTACAGATGTGGAGCAGTATGTGGTGTCACATCTGGCGATCGGAGAGCTTAAGATGAAGCCTTTGTGAGTGATTGTAAAAGTCATGAATCTAAATCTTGTCAGCTAATTGCTTCGATACCTGGGCGCAGCTTCAGCTCTTCCCTCTAGTGTGTCAATTGAACGCTTGGTGTTTGAGTGTTATGACAACTGACTGAGGCTGTAATGAGGTGTCATAAGAGGAGGCGGGCCTATGGGGGGATAAATGTGCTGTATTCACCAGAATCACCTACTTTATTAGTGATTAGTGTGCCCTCCAACTCAACAGGATTCCTGCCTGTGAGGGATGATCTTTGGATGCTCGTTCACGGAATGGTGCTTTTTGATTTCAAATGGTTTTACCTTTTAGCACTAGATTAATATTGAACAGAAATATTCTATTTAATATTTTTTGGGATGAAATACCTGATAATGGAAACATGATTTCAAATCAAGTAACTTTTAAGTCACTTTTAAACTCTGGTTCTTAAACTTTCCCAAACTTGCATATATTATTTTACTACTTTTTCAAAATTGCATTGTGTTTCCACAAGGGGTCAAGTGACACTAATGTATTAGACATTAAATCTTTCCCAGATTTGGGTGATCATGAGATATTAATGAAAATAAACAGTCACATACACATCATATATCGAGCCCCAGTCCCCCTCCCGTCACCAACTCTGTCGTCGTCGTCGTCGTCGTCGTCGTCGTCGTCGTCGTCGTCGTCGTCGGAAGCAGACGCGTTTACGTTGGTGTTCCTCTCCTGATCTTCCCTTATTAATTTGTGTTCAGCTTTGTAATCGAGTTACTTGCCACTCACTTCTTGTTTCTGGCAGTAAATATCAGTAATTAGGGCTCAGTGCTTGGCTGGCCACATTACTCTCGTCTTAGTGTTTTACTGAAGAGTGCTTGTTAAAACGGACCCGCGTCGCTTTGAAATCAAATGAGCCAAATCCACCCCCATTGTTGGAATCCACCCGTCTATCTCTCTGATTCTCAGTCGGAGCCAAACCAGGAGGGATGAATCAAAAGTAGATTTTTAGAAAAAAAAGAAAAAAAAAAGAGAGAGATTAAAAACAACCCTAATATGTGAAACCTGGTGAAATATGGGTCAGACTTTGTAATAAATTAGTTTCGCTCATAAAATGTTTCCAGCTTCTTGGCTTCTTCCTATAATTGATAATTAAGATTTCCTCTGCTGTTAACCCTTTAGCATATTTATGGCTTTAGTTGGCAGACACATGGCCTCTGTTGTGGCTGTTTTCAGGCTTAAACGGCAGAGAATAATCCATTTAAAACGTACCTGCTGTAGGTCTCAAGTTCTATTGAAATGTGCATAGCTGGTGGATTATGCACAGACCAGATTTACAAGTGGACCCTCATGATATGGAGAAGGTATCTAATCATATGTCCTATGAATTATGCCTGGTTGATGTAGCATTTAACTGCTGGACGTTTTGTGACATTCACTCTCGTATATAGAGGATATGAGCAAATATATGAGAGTGGCAGGCGTCACACACACACACACACACACACACACACACACACACACACACAAATGAGCCAGTTTCCTCTGTGTAATAAACCCTTTTAGCGAACCGGGGCGACAGTTAAAAGGCAGATCATGCAGTGGGAGAGGAGGCACTTGCATGTAAGTAATCGCTAATGGGCTTATAACCGTGCTGCTAAACACACCTGATTGTGGTGTGGGTGGACATAACAGCAGAGAGACTGGCACTGTACGTACTTGGACTGCAGCTACACAGCCAGAGCTGGGCTAGAGGCCGAAGAAAGGCCCGACCAAAAATACATATCAGAAAATAGATCGTGGTGATTGATTGTAGTGTGAGGATGGCCGGTGCCAGGAGCAGCCTGGCAAAACATGGAAATAAACTAGAATTACAGCCTCATGGTTGTACGCCTCCGACAACCAGTCCGTCCAAAATGTCATCACTCCGTCATTTTATCCTGTTACGCGTTTGTGTGAAATTGTCATAATTACAATGTGAATTCTTCAGTTGTGGACAAAAACGTGTTTTGTGAGACCTTGACCTTTAACCACCAAAATCTAACTAGTTCATCCTCGAGTCCACGTGGACCTTTGGGCCAAATTTTAAGAAATTCTACTGCATGAAAACTGGGATTGTTCACGGGAATTTGCAGGCAGCACAGAAAACTCCGGGGAACTGCCGGGTATTGACGTGGAAGTCCAATTTCTGTCAGTTTTACAAGCCTGGGAAGCTCGGTAGTTGGCCCGTAGCCTCTAGTCCAGGGGAGGCTTTCACATGTAAATACAAATACTGTGAGTTATACAATTGCAAATCAGGCTATTAGGGGGATTTGTTTGGGACATGTTTTACATGAGATATCACGCTCCCGAGAACGGTACGGACGGCCGGACAGACAACCTGAAAACAAAGTTCCTCCAGACATGACTGTCGCTGGAGTGAAGGCATGAAAAGGAGCAGGGCTTCGTACTAGTACACGTAGTTACACTGAATCGGGGTGTTGATCGGTTGCAAAAACAAATAGTGGATAAAGGTTCCAGAAGAAACCGCAGATTCATCGTATGATGACTTTGCAGATGATATTGAGAGCGTGAAAGGTCACCTCCAAACTGTGCTATAGTCAGGGTGAGATTAATGAACACAAGTGTGATTGATAACATGTAGAGAAGCAAGTTGTCTCTAAGGATGCGTTTCCGGGCACAGTTTCTGGTTTTCATGATAATTGGGAAGTTCAACAGGGACACAACAGAATCGACTGAAATGCTATTTGATAATCATCCGCAGTGTTTTTCAAGTGGGGGCTTTGGGTTTCCAATGTCAATCTGCTTCAACCTCAGGAGGACACTTGTTATTGTTGCTGTCAAATCATATCAATCAGCCAATTTACTCCATTTCCAAGATTGCACAAGGAGACAACATGTGATGGTCTGTGGGAACTGAAGTGGAAGTTTAAGGTCAAAGATTGTTTCTGTGGTTTTTGGACCAGTGTATAGATATCACTTGGTAGTACCATGTAATCTATACATTTCTGTCCCATACTAGCACTGCTGTACATTCCCTGATTCAACAAACAATAACAAATGAAATAAGATCCACGTTATGTCGAGTCCTTTTTTTGAATTGTGAATACTCTCCCAACTTCACCCTCGTTGTGCCCCCTTTGCCTTTGCTTGTCCTTTCCACCAATATTGGATAACCATCTAATTTGTTCAGAGCTGCACTTCTTATATCTTGATCCTCTTCTCCTCTCTCTTCCTTTTTTGAATAATTCCTTTTGATGAATTCCTCTCTGGCCTTTGATCTGTGCGGCAGAATGCGAGTGTATTGAGCAGTGGAAGCACATCAGATAGGGAAGGCAAACTCTTCAATGGAACTCTGAGGAGATCCGTGCAGCCTTGATCAACAAGGCAGGGGCTTGAAAAGAAATGCTCGCACATGAAAGGAGGCGCGGAACAAAAAGCCATCAACATGGGCGCCGTGCATCCATTGTTTAGTAAAGATATGACAGAGATGTATCATTTAATGCAGCTCGGCTTATGGACGGTGTCACGCTTCGCTCATCCCCATCTTCAACCTTTTGTCTTCCCACTGAAAAGGAGCACGGTTGATCATCTTCATGTGAACTCTCTGTGCAGTTGCTCCATTCGTTTGCTCTTGAATATGCTGTTTTCCTCCCGTTCCTGATACTGGGTGGCGTTGTTTATTTTTGTTTGTATGCCATACAAGAGAAGCTCAGAGCGTGAGCTGCAAAGGTGGGCCTTTGAAAACAAAGACCTCAGATATTGAACCCTCTGTTCTTTACCTCACCGTCGCTGTTGGTGCTCTTGTTATTTATTGTGTAAATGAAGCCGGCGGCAGGAAGGCTTTTGTTTGTAGATTATACACCCGGGCATGTCTCTCGGTGGTCTATGCCGGAATACCTCCTGAGAAAAACACACAGAGCTGAACTTTTGTCTTTAACTTTGGTTCATCCAGGGAAACTTGATCTGAGTTTAAATCTGGTCTTTCAGCAGCATCTTGCATCCGTATTCATACAGTTCCAGACATTCAACACCCGAGAGCAGCATTCCAGCCCAGTCACACAGCAGTTTGTGAAATAGTCACGAAAATAAAAGCATTGATTCGTGTACATGGAGACAAATTTCAATTTTTTTTCGTGACGGTCAGCACAAAATCAATTTGTATGTAATGTGAACCAAGCAGTATAAAAAGCGGCGAATGCAGCGTAGCGAGGAGGTCTGGGTGAATGGATAGGTCAAAAAACACAGGACTTCCACCCAGGAGACCGGTGTTCATGTCCGGTGTGAAACCAGAAGTCCAAGTTGATTCATTGATTTGTAACGTCCGTACTTAAGTTACAGCACATCCAGTGTTATTTAAACCCAAACCGTGATCTTTTCCTAAAGCTAACTAAGTGGTTTTGTTACCTAAGCCTAGTCAAGTTGATCTTTTCCTGAACGTAGTTAAGTAGTTTTTTGCCTAAACCTAGTTATGTAGTTTTGTTGTCTAAACCTTACCCAGTCGATCTATTCCTAAACCTAACTAAGTAGTTTTGTTGCCTAAGCCTAACTAAGTAGTTTGTTGCCTAAGCTTAACCAATTTGATCTATTCCTAAGCCTAACTAAGTAGTTTGTTGCCTAAGCTTAACCAATTTGATCTATTCCTAAACCTAACTAAGTAGTTTGTTGCCCAAGTCTAACCATGTCGATCTATTCCTAAACCTAACTAAGTAGTTTGTTGCCTAAGCTTAACCAATTCGATCTATTCCTAAACCTAACTAAGTAGTTTTGTTGCCTAATCCTAACTAAGCAGTTTGTTTCCTAAGCCTAACCCAGTTGATCTATTCCTAAACCTTGCTAAGTAGTTTGTTGCCTAAGCTTAACCAATTCGATCTATTCCTAAACCTAACAAAGTAGTTTAATTTTGAAAAGACTGGGACACTTTTTAACTGAACAAACTTGTCAGACACTGCTTGTTTCAGCCGGATGTTTCCAACCTGTTCATGAGGAGATGTGCGTCGTGAGACTTAATCATTAGTATTAATCAACGCCCCTGAAGTTGCTGTATAAAGCTACCTGTTCCACTGCAGGTGGGCAAGTTTCATCCACAAGATGAAAGAGTAAGAAGACGAATTCCACACGATGGAGATTCAAGTCCTGCCTGCTGTCAGAAAACAGCAGACAAACAAGATGACAAGTTTAACAGTGTCAGTATATTAGGGGACCGTGAACTGTTAGAAAATATTGATAGTGCTGTGACAGTTAGATGCCAAAATTCATCACTCTGAAGCAAAGGTCTATGATTAGATGTGATGTTTTTTATCCTCGGTGGAGAGAGGCAGTCTGTGTGCATGACTCAGACGACATGTCTTCTGAATTCTGTTTGTATCTAAGAGGAAATTCTCTCAGTGGTATGTGGCACAAATGTGTTTTTTTACGAGAGGTTCTTCCATTAGGCCAAACGTGGTAAAAGTTACCTTGAGAGTTGCTTCCTGTAGAAATGCATTTTCCTTTTACAAACACAGTATATGTGTGCTTTGACACACAGACATAGAACAGTAGTGTAAAGTGTGTCGGTTAAGCATTATGATCATGTAAATAAGAGGGGCAGATCTGACACTGAGATTGCCACATGTCTGTTTTAGCATTCAGCTGATCATTTTTTATCAGAGATAAATGGTTGACATAACTGAAGAGGTGGGAGTTGAAAGCTATCTACATTAAGGTGCCCTACAATTTCTGCAGTACAACTAAATTGCACATCTACTACCTATCCATTATGATAACAATGGCTTTTGTGTGGAGTATCATGAACCTCGTCAGCCTCTGGTTGGTGGAAAAGGTTCCCGGTGCGAATGGGAAATCCGTGCTTCATCAAAAGGACATTAGAAACTTGATTAAAGATGACTATATAGGAGAAGTCATTTAGTGCCAAATACCAATTACTGGTGAACCAGCTCTCACATTGTAAGTAATTGTAAGTCTCTCTTTCACTCAAACACACCCACACAAACGCACCCGATTTGACTGTTACCAGGCCATTAAATAGGCGTTATCAGTCACTATAAGCACCATTGATGTAGGTAATTAGGGGCCTACTACACCTACTATGTTTTAAAAGTGAAAGTGAAACTTAAAAGCAACACGTTCTAACATGTGAAACTGAACGAAATGTCACTTTTTGAACACAAAAAGAAGAAAAGGCTTCTTCAGGTTTAGGCAACAAAACTACAACTTCTTTCGGTTTAGGCAACAAAACTGCAAGTTATTTCGGTTTATGCAACAAAATCACACCTTCTTTAGGTTTAGGCAAAAAAAAAAAAAAAAAAACTTGAGCAATGAGCGGTTCTCTACAACGGGTTGTGTCTAGATGGTTACCCTAGATTTGCGAGACTTGCTGCCCGATGACCTATCCTAACCTTAACCATACGAGGTCAATGCCTAACCCCAACCGACTCACGAGAGTTTCACAAATCAACGGTAACCATCTAGACACAACCTCAACAACGCTGCAAGCAGCACTTCCAGCCACACATCTCGAATGGCCACAAGTTCCGAACGGCCACTGTACTAGTTGCATTAATGCCGTAATCATGTGGGTGAGTGAATGTATCTGCAAAATATTCAGGAATCATCACAGCAGACTTCTTTTGAGATATACTGCAAATTTTGGAAATAATGCAAGGATTTTGAAAAGGTTTCATAAGCCTACAGGTCATATACATTTTCACAGCCTGCAGAGGATTATGCAGCCCAACTCAAGTAATTCCAGTAAAAAACATGAAATCACCATAACTGGAGTTAATGGGTTGTCAGACGACAACATGGTAACACTGAAAAGCCACCCACAGTGTAAACATGCCAATTATCTGAGCTGTCAGCTGCCCATTAATGTTATCCCAAAATTAAACCTTTTTTGACTTCGTAGCTCAGTCTATCACATCCCATAATATGAACATGAATGCCAGATTTCCTCCATCCTCCATTCCCCAAACTGCCTTTCTTTCACTAACTTATATCCATTTAATAGACGTGTTTGAGTGATCCTTTGCTGTGTTTTGAAAACACACTAAGGGAGCAAAATGCTGTAAAAACGAATGTTTCATTGCAGAAGCATGATAGGATTTTGTATTTTTACAAAGTCAGAACTCCCTCCATTGTCTCCCTTCTTACTAAGTATCTCATCATGTACTGTAAAGAAAGTCAAAATGTCACTTTTGTGTTCATGAATACATTTCAGAGACCTGCATTATCTCTCGGGACGTGCCTGGTGGTCTGATTTATCGTTTTCACTGTTACATTTTCTGAAATCTCTTTCCACTCGTTAAAGGCAGGCGTAGCGAAGAGAAGGCAGTTTGAAAACACATCAGGGAGCTAATCACACAGATCATTTATTAACAAAGCTCCAGTTACACATTTGCAGAGATTGTTGAGGATGATTCCAGCTGTGACAAACTTTTTCCAATTTCCCCATTTAAATTCCTCCAAAACGACACCATGCTCTTTCATCACATATACTGTAAGAGCTATATCTAATCAGGCAAAGACCACAAGCTTTCAGTGCCAATTAGAATTAATTCAAGGTCACTGATGTGGGCCAGACAATAACTACTGCAGTAATGTGAAAAAAATATAATTCTGCACTAAATACAAAGAATCCACCCCTTATAGTTTATCCTTTTCCACCACGCAGCACACTGATTCTATTTTTATCATCTCCGCCAGATCTGGCCAGACGTGATCCTGGAAGGAGATCATGTGTTTGGTCGTGTGTGTGCATCTGTGTATCTGTCCACGGCTATCTCTCATATTACTGGACCCATCAGCCTAATATTTTTTGTGCTCATTTATGACTGCATGCAACGACCTCTCATGGTTGCGATGTTTCACACTTTTTGAAAAACATATTTTATTGACTGTTTTATACCGTCATTGACTCATCACTACTCTTAACTTGCTGGTAGGGGCCACAAGTGCTCAACGAGATCAACTTGATCGACTTTCTTCTCTTATATCACGAGAATAGTTCACCGAAATGTGTTTCTGAAAACATTTTATGTGAGAAATAAGCTGTGCAGTTGCTAAATCTGTCTATTTTGGATCGACAACGGTTAGTTTAAAAGTTTCTGGGGAGTTTCCAGAGGTGACGAGTCGCACCGGACGTCCCCGATTTGCTTAAAGTAGCCTAGACCTCAACTTTATGCAAATGAGGAGCGGCCAACGTGACGTTGTGACCGTCTCTTGAATCGCAACGCCACGCTATCAGAATGCATTGCGCGGCTGCTTACATAGACAATGAATGGGAAGCGTGGAAAGGACGGAGCCTGTGGACATGCACCATCAGACATTTGTGATTTGTATTCATTCATCAAACATTACAGCAGTGGTCGTTGCAGACATACGTACCTGGTGGAGATCTGCTCTCTCTCTCTCTCTCTCTCTCTCTCTCTCTCTATCTCTAGTTAAGTCTTATTTAGCTCAATATTTCATACATATGGATGTTCCAGTCTCTAAAGGACCTAAACTATCTAACATCTGTAATGATTCGAGATGATTTGCTTTCATTTGATGCTGACGATCATTTGAAAGCAGGATAACCCATTTCTTATTCAGAATGTGAATGTTTCAGTTCAGAACAAACATCAATGCCAGCTCCGGTCTTACAGCACAGCTTCTCGCTGTTTATTTAGGTTACATCTGATGAATAAAAAACACATTTCATTCAAAATCTCATTCAAAAGAATCATTTACTATCTTTCACTCAACTAGAATATTGTTAGCTTAAAAATTTCGTGCCAGAAAATATGGACATTGATGGATTAGATCCAGTATTTGAAGAGATAATGCAATTTTCTGCTTCCCGTCAACCACCTTGAATGTTTCAATGGATATCTCATTTTGGAATTTAAGCTGTATTAGCATCTTTGTGGTGACAAATCCTCACACACATGCGCGCACGCACGCACACACAGATGCAAGCTGACAGTAACTGTGTGTGTGTCTTCGTGACACCTAATCTCCTCTTTCCTGTCCCTCTAACACATCGTTGATCAGTGTCCTGTTACTGAAAAGGCAACACCAAATGCCATCATCATGAGCTGTCAATTACCACTAACTCAGCTCCCCAGTGTGTGGTGGATGAGACAGTCACTCAACGCCGGCCCTCCCTCTGCCTCTTCCCTTCTCTTCCACGTCACATCTGAAGAATTATAAATCAGTTCTTTTCATGTGTGAATGTCAGATTTTAATAGGTGTTGACCTGTTGACCTGTTTATCCACTGTGCTGCTTATGTGTGAAATAAAGCAGTCCACAGTGATTGATGTGATTGATTCAAGTATTAGACGTAAAGAATAATAATGTGATGAATGGCTAAACTGATTTCTTTTAAGAAAGAGCTACCTACAGAGACTTGAAACAGCTAAAAGCAATTTTCTTATGGATAAGTTGTGTGAAGGATGACACTCGTAGTGATGAACTCAGGGAAATTATTTCCTGATTCTGCATTTTCCCTCAGCTTTCAACTCAGTGTTTTGGTTTTGCATCCTGAAGCTTTACTGGTTTCATCGCTCTCATCAGCCTCGTTTTCCACCACAGCAGACAGACGAGCTCTAAAAACCCGACTTTACACTATCAGACCGACACAGTTAGCAACTAGCTGTTGAATTTTATGGATTTTTATGTTTAAAGAGACGGATATCTTCCCTGGGAATTGATGGAGACAAAAACAGAACTGAAAGGAGAGTGAATATTGGACTTCTCTTCATCAGGTCGGTCCTGAAACAAGACTCCAAATGAATGCTAATGTTGCTCTGTATCGGCTGGATGTGTAAATACATGTCTTTTCAAAATAAACTTTTCACAGGAAACTATTTGGTTAGGTTTAGGCAAAGATCATAGTTTGGGTTAAAATAAAAACGTTTGTAAAAGAGAGGCGAAGTCCCTCCCCTTCCGGTGGACCCCATGGGACCTTATTTCAGAAAAAGAATATGTACAGTAGTCGACGGAGAGATTTATTTATTTATATATTATTATATATTTTTTTTTATTTATAATTTGTTTTAATTTTTTAATTTTCTATTTTTTCATTTTTCATTTTTTCATTTTTTCATTTTTTCATTTTTCATTTTCTTATTAGAATTATTTTTGGCATCATTGGGCAAAAATTCCAAAATAACCTTTCATCATATTGTAATTGAAATGTTCTGATAGATAACTAGACTTCTGCTCCTCCTCATGGCTCAGAGACGGCAAGGCTCCCGCTCGGCTCTGATTGGTTGTTTTCCTCCGATCTGTGAAATCTTTCAGATGCCGTTAGGATCAACGGAGGACACAGAGGAACATGATTATTGTCAGATTATCTGTCTCATGCACTACTGTCAGGATATAGTGACCGTTTTCTAAAAATATATATATATATTTTTTTATCAAATTTGCTTCCAAACTGCCTACTGCTGCTTTAAAGAATAATTTATTGCCGACACTAAATCCAGGGACAAACCATCAAGACTGCCTGCATTGTTTTACAGGGTATCTTAGAAGTGCACTTAAAATCTCCCCAGCAACGTACGCTTAATGCACAACATGTAAAAGAAGAAAGAAATAAGACATGAATGATGTTGCCTGCATTCATCAATCATCCTGACTGTTGTTTTCTAACATTCAGCTGCTATCTGTACTCCCATCCATCCTCCTCCTCTTTGCTGCCACTTCATGAGAAAATGCGTCTGTCTCATATTGAGATTCTTCACATAGAATTACAACGCCACAAGCTACACAGGGCCAAGTAACTGTGATTACTATTTCCACTGCATGAATCTTTCACAAAAGCTCTTCTGTCCCTTGTTAGCAGCTCGGTTATATTAGTGGCCTTAAGCTTAATTCATGCTTGATCGCTCGGCACTCTCGACAGCTGTCTCTCGAAACAAAAGCCGGTACGTCTCACCTCAACCTGAGTGACAAAAGCTGGAGGACAGAGAGATGATTAAGTGGAGTGATCACACAGTTAACCCCCGTGTTCCTGCAGGTCCTGCTGAGACAGATGTTGTTTCACTCCTGCATGACATTTTATATGTATATGGATGAGTCATTTAAGGACAGAAGCGTGAACGTTTACTTGTGACTTGTGACACTGTGCAGCTCAAGTCTATTAAACCCTCTGAGACCTGCGATCCCGACTGACTTTACTGTCTTTCAGAGGCTCTAGCAGATTTAGTTTTAGGGCTAGAGTGAAGCTACAGATATCATATGAAACTAGAAAACTAAGGAATCCATTGGTACCAACCTCATACTATCTTGTCAGGATGGAGGGTAAATAAAGCTTCATGCAGTATCATTTTTCAGGCAGTAAAATGTATTTTCGCATATTCTAAATTGGTGTGTTTGAATATTTCTGCATACTGGGGTCTCTAAACAGTGTTGAACTACATACATTGGGTATCACTGTAAAGCTGAGACTCTTGTGGATCCAATGAGCTCAACTGTATTCATGTGTGATGATGTTAGTCCCCATAGGAGACATTTCATTGTAGTGAGACCATTTTTTGAAACGTGACCTCACTGTATAAAATGACCTTTGGTGACCTCTAGGATAATCACAGCCTCATGAAACTTTACAGCCACAAACTAGAGACCTAGAGCATTCAGAGGATGGATGGATCAGACTAGAGACCTAGAGCATTCAGAGGATGGATGGATCAAACTAGAGACCTAGAGCATTCAGAGGATGGATGGATCAAACTAGAGACCTAGAGCATTCAGAGGATGGATGGATCAAACTAGAGACCTAGAGCATTCAGAGGATGGATGGATCAAACTAGAGACCTAGAGCATTCAGAGGATGGATGGATCAGACTAGAGACCTAGAGCATTCAGAGGATGGATGGATCAAACTAGAGAACTAGAGCATTCAGAGGATGGATGGATCAAACTAGAGACCTAGAGCATTCAGAGGATGGATGGATCAGACTAGAGACCTAGAGCATTCAGAGGATGGATGGATCAGACTAGAGACCTAGAGCATTCAGAGGATGGATGGATCAAACTAGAGAACTAGAGCATTCAGAGGATGGATGGATCAAACTAGAGACAACAATTTATTAATTCATGTTTATTTCTGATTCATGACTAGAACAACTTGACACACAGTGCTGAGCAGCATCTCAAATTAATCTTCAGGTTCCCAGCTTTCAGATGATGTACACCACTTCTACTGATCTCCCCATAAAGACCCCCTGTACCTACCTAGAACAGACAAAAACGGGTCTATTGTGGGTCTCGGAGGGATAATACGTCCATCAATGGGATGACATCACATTTCCAATTGTTCAAGGTATTACTTTAATCCCTGCTTATCATCTGGGCTTCAGTTCACAGTAATTATGGCTGAAGTAATTAGATAACATGATAGTGAACAAAGGAAGAAAAGACATATAATTAGCTAAATCACACATTGATGTTATGTTAGAATAATTCTCCAACGCAGCAGCTTTATCTGAACAAATGTGTTAATTCTTTCCATTTTAGCGGCTGACAGCTGTTGGCAATGACCGAGATAAAAGCTGACATAACTGTGACATCATGACAGGCTTTTACAAAAAAAGAGCCCAAAACAAAACAGCTGTGGTTCGCTGCCCTCCATAAGTATGTGATTTGGATGTTAATGTGCATGAGTGTGCAGTGCACCCCATCAGCATATTCCTCACGCTTATGCTGCGTGACTCGTCTACATGGGGAAACTCCACATAAACAGGCAAATGCCACAAGCCTCTGAATGTCAATTAAGTGTGATTCATCTCTCTGGTGCTTTGGGAGGGAAGCAGAGTGCGGCCATTCATTTAACCGCCTCTCCTCTTTTGACTTTCCATTAACGTTCAGCCGGTGCTCCGTATCCACAGCGACTTCAGCTGAGTGCAACAGGAGAATGAGCTGCAAATTGTCTGGTCATTGGGGTTGTGAGCAAATAATGGAAAGGACTGAAAAGATGAGGATCATACTGGTGCGATGACACCAATCTGCTTGATAGCAGGAGAAGTGAAAGGCTTCTGTGAATGAATACTAAGCATGAACGCAGTCAACAATTACAAGTGATCTCACAGGGTAGAAAGTTTAGCTCTAACAATTGTAACAATCGAGAAAATGTTTCATTAAAGTCGGGGGAAAATACGTAACTGGACATGACTTTGGATCAAGAGGCAGGACAAAAATATAGATGTTAATATTTTTGTCTTTTGTTTTTAGTGTGTGGTACAAAAACTTCAAGTGAAAATCTATTTAAACTAAGGTTGTCAAAGTTATGCCACTAATTTCTTTAACGCATTAACTTGTGATTTTTAGGTTGCAGCTGGCTCAGTTTTAAAGCTAGTGAAACTAGATAAAAACCTAAGGAATCCATTGGTACCAACCGTGTCATGCTAGTTTGTCGAGAAGGAGACTAAATATAACGCTCCAAACTGACGCTACATTTTGGCCAGGAAAAACTGGCATGACTATTTTTCGAAGGGGTCCCTTGACTTCTGACCTCAAAATATCTAAAACAAAATTTATTGAAAAAAAAAAAAAGACAGACATAATCATTTTCAAAATTCTGAACATGTTTTTATCTAATTAAAATTGTCTGCTTCAATCCATATTCGTTGGCATTTAGCCTTTCAAAAAACAACTTTTTGACTACAGAAAACCACTTGCTTCTCCCATTTGATGAATCTGCCATTTAAATAGCAATGCACTAGGTGCATGCAGCACCTGACTTCTACAGGGAACAATTTCTATTATGCCCAAAATACACCTATGATTAATTAAGAGACCAAATACAACCCTTTCATCCCTTGTGCCTTACGTTGCACCCAGATTATGCTCTGTTGATGGAGCCAAATGCACTTGCGCCATGCACTTTAGTCCATGCGCTTGTTCAAATAGGGCCCTTAGTGTCTAATGTGGGTCAAGTTCCTACATTTCCCATGATGCATCTCAGTAGCGTCTTTCATTAGACCCTCTGTCCCTCCAAAATGCATACTTCTTCTCTTCTCGCCTTCAGTTTGTAATGCAAGCTTTATGTTAAAGGTCTCAAGCCCAAACCCAAAGAACCCTGATGGTGTCATAAAATGTTGGAAAGCTCCATCCAGTACCACACAAGGCATTATGCACACAGGCTTCGTAGTTCTCCTGGTGAGGACTAAACTGAACTTCGTGAGTGAAATCAGTGGAATGCCCCGTTAAAAGTACTGCACATTTGCAAAGTTTGGGTGTTTTCCTTCAAAGTAAGCTCCCTACAGCTCAAGTAAAGTATAGAATCCAGATTATCTCCAGAGATACATATGGTTTTCTACCAAATGATAACATTTAATGATAGTTTTATGTGAGTATAACGTAGCTCAGATGCTTGACCTCTAAGAAAACACTCAGCAAAACGCCCACAAATGGCAGCTTTTGTTTTGGTCATGCCGGTCCGCACGAACAGTAGAGAAAGAGAAAGGGAGAGAAACTTTCTTCAGCTCGTCTCGTCTCTCTGAGCCAGTCAGCTGCGTCTCCGTGGGGCTCGTTGGATCCAGGCTCTGAGGAAATGAATCATTTCTGATGCGATCTCATGCTCTCTGCTCTCCATCCTTTTCACTCGTTCAATGTGCTACTTTTTTTCCTCCACATATCTCTTTATGGCCATATCTCACATCTCACTCTGTGGCCTCCTTTCATTCTTCTCCCCTCTCTCTGGTTTTTAGTCATCCCTCTCCGTTTCCTCCTCCGGTCTCCCCCTGCAGCTCCATCGCCTTCAGCCTCTCTTTGCTTTCTTTAGTCATTCCTTTAACTTTTACTTTTCAGACCTTCTTCCTGACTTCCCTTCTGTGTTGCTCTTTTATTCTGTTGCATGTATCCTTCCCCGTGAATTCTTCTTCATGTTCCTCTCCTTTCACACTCATCCAGACATTTTTTTCTTTTTCACTATTTTGCTTTTAGTCTTCCAACTCCTTTTTCCTTCTCCATCTCCATCATCCGCTCTTACTCTCTTTTTTTCTCTTTGTCTCTGTTGTCAAGAAGAGATTTCATTGACCACTGTGAATAACCCAAAGCTTAATGTGATTTGTGGCTTTGGTGAGACTGTCTGGTGTGTATTGCAGCTTCTTTATGAGTAGTGGGAGTCGATGTGTTTAATTGAGGGGAATGAATGCGTGTGTTTGTGCACGAGAGAAGAAATAAGAACGGAGGATGTGACGGAAGGGGAAGCAAATAACGGAGCCCGAGATGAACTTTAGCTTCGTTGCTGCTGCTGCTCTTGTTGATTCAGGCCGTGGAAAAGCTCGTCTGACAGCCTGTAGTCTGCATTCATGTGTTGTGCATGTGTGCGCATGCTTCTGTCTCACAGTGGGAATGGATGACTGGTTTGACAGCCCATTGTCTCCCTCAGGGTAGAGACTGTGGTTCAATGACTGAGTCCGCCTCATATGCACTCACATTACAGCAAAAATCTCAGATTTCTGCACACACAAACACCTTTAAGCATACGCCTTTACACACAGAAGTCATTCCTGCACACATGGGCGGACACGTGGGTGCATACATGCTGTAAATCCAAAACAACTCAATACCCCCTGCAGCTCAAACACACACACACACACACACACACACACACTTTGCATTCTTTGTTAATGTGACTGTGTTTTACAGCTGATTCGCAGGCTAAACCCCAGCCAGCCCATTCACCTCTATGCTGTGGCTTGTAACATATTGTCCTAATCAATCCCCCCACACACTAAGAGGCTTTTTCCACTGGAACCACCCGGGGCTAGCTAGCGGTTAGCGAGCGCTTATCCCCCCTTTTCTTGTGGAGGGAGAGGGAGGCCGGCTCCCCGCAAGAATTTTATCTTTACAGGCGCAGAGGCTGACTGAGAGGGCAGAGAGGAGGCGGTGGAGAAAAGACCTTGGTGGGATTTGATCCCGGGTCGGCGGGGGGGTTCATGGCAGGGGTCTGGATCACTGCATGTGCGAAGCAGGGAGCAGTTAAAGGAGCAGGGCAAAGAGGAGGGAGAAAGGCCAAGCGAAGCAACATCATATGTCAGAGTTACTGTAATAAAGTGAGCATCGAGAGGTTTGACGATGAGGCCCATTGTCGCAAAATGACTCGATTCCAAGACACGAACAATCAAAGACTCTCTAAAAATGTCCCCTGATTGTACATGGAAGCTGCCAAACACATTGAGCTGCTGGACTTGGACTAGATTGCATTAACGAGGGATTACAACTTCTCTGTTTTGCTCTCTCTGATCCTTCCTTCTTTGTGTTTCTCTTACTTGTTCTCCTTGAGTCATTTTTCTCTCTTCCTCCGTCTCACGATGACGAGGATTACAAGTTCATTAGAGTTCATTAATTTCAACAAATGTAATACAGTCATTTGTTGACTGTATATTTAATCGTGATTAATCGTTCTCTTTAAAATGTACCTTAAAGGGAGATTTGTCAAATATTTAATACTCTTATCAACATGGGAGTGGACAAATACACTGCTTTATGTAAATGTATGTATATATTTATGATTGGAAATCAATTAACAACACAAAACAATGACAGATATTGTCCAGAAACCCTCACAGGTACTGCATTTAGCATAAAACAATATGCTCAAATCATAACATGGCAAACTGCAGCCCAACAGGCAACAACAGCTGTCAGTGTGTCAATGTGCTGACTTGACTATGACTTGCCCCAAACTGCATGTGATTATCATAAAGTGGGCATGTATGTAAAGGGGAGACTCGTGGGTACCCATAGAACCCATTTACATTCACTGATCTTGAGTTCAGAGGTCAAGTGACCCCTTTGAAAATGGCAATGCCAGTTTTTCCTCGCCAAAATTTAGCGTAAGTTTGGAGCGTTATTTAACCTCCTTCACTACAAGCTAGTGTGACATGGTTGATAACGATGGATACTTTAGATTTTTCTAGTTTCATATGATGCCAGTATCTTCACTATAGCCTTAAACTGAGCCTGCTACAACCTAGAAACCTCATGTTGCTTTAATGCATTAATGAAAGTAGTGGCGTTAAAACAAATTTGCATTAACACACACACAGACACACAAACACACACATTTATATATATATAATGCTATTTGCCTCACTGGTTGAGAGCTGCGTGTTGACACTGATCCAAATAAAAACACCCATTGCTAAGAGGCAGGGACAATTCAAGTCAGCTGCTGAAGTTGCTTTTAATGAACACAAGACACGGCTTACATCCAGTTTAAAGTACCGAGGCGTGCTTTCATAATCTGGTTGTTTAGCAGAATGAGTCCTGCTCAGGGTTTTCTGCTGCTCTCAAATGCAAACTAGGAAAGGTTTCTATTGCATTTTCTGCTACACAAGTTTTATTTGTCAGATCCATCTGAGATCCAGTGGAGGCCCACGGCTCCGCTGGGTCTGTTTGAACTCAGAGACCTGACCGGATCGGGACCAACACTGATTCTTGTTTGTGGAAAATAAATAGGGTAACACAGCTGCACAGTCTTTTTCACAAAAAGGTATAAAGAGACAGTATACACTCTGAAAAATAAAGCTGGTAACTAGAACCATATAGGGTTCTTCGACTTGTCTCCATTGGAGTTCCACCTGGAACCCTTTCAGACGGTTCTACCTAGAGCCCAACATAAAGGGTCATACCTAGGACCGTTTGTTAAAGGTTCCACCCAGAACCCCCTTTGAGAGGTTCTACAGAGAAACCTTCTATGGTGTAATGGTTCAACCCGGACTGACAGGTAGGCGTATAAATACCAAGACATTACACGGACATTCCGCGTGTCATTTGTTCGCCGCGCAAATGTTCGCAGTTAGGTTTAGGCAACAGAACCACCTAGGTAGGGTAAGGGATAACGTCATGGTTGGGCTTAAAATAATTACCTAAACTAAGTAAAACACGTAACACAACTACGTGAAAAACGTTACAAAAAACACGTGACAATTGTCACCTGACAAACGCCACTAACGTAACTTACATTACAAAACATAACAAAACATAACCGGTCAACGCCGGTCTCAAACACGGGTTTCCTGGGTAAAAGTCCAGTGTTTGATGGGTTGGTCTTTCTTGCTTTTTATACTCAACATTAACTCTTACCGTAGCGTTTATACACGGATGCATGTACATTGTAATCAGTGCAGGATACATGGCGTACAAGAGACACGCAGAAATCAAGAAAGGCGTTCTTATTGCATGCTAAACTTCCTGTGCGTTATCGTGGCATTTATATGCTGATTGGTTCCACACATAACCCTCTCTGGAGGTTCTATCCAGAACCTTTCTACCCTCTAAGGGTGCTACAAGAACCCACCCAGGAGGTACGACTGAGAACCGTTTCATAATTTAAGGGTTTTCATCCAGAACCCACCCAGGGTTCCTTATGAGGCTCCAAAAGCAGCACAACCCACAACAATCATGGTTCACAATCACAGCTCCACGGGTGTTTGGATCTGTTAACACCCATGCTTTCAACAATCTTTCAAGAAAAAAATGGTTCTTTGGCTTAAGTGTTCTTAGTGGAACCCTTAGTCTTACAAAGAACGCTTGAGAAACCCTCTCTTCAAAAAAGGTTATTCAGAAGCAAATGGAAGAACTTATGGAAGAACCCTTATTTCTAAGAGTGTTGGGTCAAAAGAAGTTTTGCAACATTTGATTCGGGCCTCGGCAGCAGACCGCTTCCCACAGGAGAGTGTGTTGATGTATAGAATAGGAGACGCGTGTTTAGAAAAGTCATTCCACTCATATTGTGAAGCAGCCTGCAGGTCAGCAGGCTCTGCACGGTGCTCGGCTCTAACCGTCCTCCTTTCATCGCTGTTTAAGTCTGAACGGACGGGCCAGCTCTTCCCTACCTGTGTTAGGTGAACTTACGTTGGCCTGGTTCACAGGCCCTGCTCTCTCATCACTGTTATTCATGCTCATGCAAAAGAGTTACAGGTGCCTTCCCCTGAATTTCAAACACGCTAAAGAAGCGGTGCTGGAGCTGCCGTGGTCTTCCTAAAGGCTCGCCCCCTAGCGATGCCTCCTGGTAGACGAGCCGTATTGTAATGAGGAGGGCCTGACTGGAAGAAGCTGGTTAAGACTGTGCCTGAGGCTTGTTATCAAAGGCTCATGATTCAAATGCTTCTCTCTGTCTCTTGAAAGAACTCATCTCTATTTCCTCTCTCAGTTTCTCTCTTAATTCCCCCTCATTTTCTTCTTCTTCTTTTGGTTTCCCTCACGCTTCTCTATAACCTTGTCTTAAATAGTCTGGAGCACATTAAGGTGGGAAGGAAAAACATCAATTTGATTTAAATAACACCAGATTCGTAATGAAATACGAACACTCCATTGTCACCTCTGCCAAGGAGGTTGTGTTCTCGCTTCGGTTTGTTTGTTTATTTGTAGGATTACGGAAAAAACTAGTGGCCCGATATTTAAGAAACTTGGTGGAAGGGTGTAGCACGGGCCAAGGTAGAATACCTCTTGAAACGGATCTGAATGACAGGACAGGTACACACATTTTTCTATTTCACTAACATTGCGAAATAGGGAACTTGGCCTTGGCGGAGGTCTGCAGTCTGCACTCTTCGAGTTACCAGAACGCTCTCTCTCTCAAATTCAAATTCAAATTCAAATAAGCTTCATTGGCATGAATGCTCAGGTTACATTATTGCCAAAGCTAAATTACATATTATTTAATAATTACATTTTACACAAGAAAACTAAATAATCACAAATCAATAAAAAGTTAAGATAAACATATCGTTTGTTATCATGAACGGCCGAATGGTGCGTCACTTTAAATGCTGAGGCCGCAAGAAATTGTGGGATGTTATTCACTCTTTTCCTTTGGTAAAGGATACTCCAGTCTATCCTCTGCTGAAGGAGATGAGAAAGGAAGCATTGAAGCTCCTTTCCTCAGCATTTAGAGGATTCAAACAGCTCTCATCATGGCTGCTACTTAGGTACATCCGGGTCATTTCACTCCTATTCGACCGCAGCCGCAGTCTCTCAGTGATGAGAGCGCGCACCACTGATTGGTCGCGGGTGCGTGCTGGACACGGGGAGTGAGCACCTGATGAGAGACAGACGAGCAGAGTGTGGACAGTGCAGAGAGAGAAAAGGCCGGTTCAGAGACTCATTACTCACCGTCTATTGTGTGAGTCCCTGAGAACTGTAAGTCACGACATATAGGTTATAAGTTCAGTTAATTATGTGGTTTGTCACTTCTTGTTGTGTGTTTACCATCAATGAGTTAGCTCACCTTGTTAAGACTGCAGCTAAAACACACCTGGCTCTGTATTACTGTAGATATAGCAGCGCCTTTGCTCCACATACTAATGAGTGTATTCTTACATGCTGTTCCATGTCAGTAGCAGTGAGTCCATTGTTTTCCTCCTGCCACAGTAGTTGAGATGATGCAGTGGGTTTAAAGGTGGCCTATGCAAGATTTCTCAGTTGATATTTGTGGATGCACAGGAGGGTAGTTGATTGATGTATCTTAAAGTGGCAGTAGTCAGTATATTTTTGGCATCATTGGGCAAAAATCCCATAATAACCTTTCAGTATATTGTAATTCAAGTGTTCTGAGAGAAAACTAGACTTCTGCTCCTCCTCATGGCTCTGTTTTCAGGCTTTAGAACATCTAGCCCGTGACGGGAGACTTTGACCAATCACAGGTCATTTCATTGAGACAGCGTTCCTATTGGCTGTTCTCCGGTCATGTGACCGGAACTTGGCGTTCCTTCACCAAATTTCACAATGGCGGCAGCATCACACATTTTCTAATTTTACAGTTAAACCGTGCACTACAAGATGATTCTGAGAACATCTGAGGAGAGAAATAGGCATTAACGTAACAGAATATTGATTCATATTTGATCAGCGCTGCCTAGTTTGACCGTTTGGTTGGAGTTTGCAAGTGATTGACAGCTGAGTGATTATTTTTTATTTTATAAAAATAACTTTTTTTAATCATATTTGCTCCAATCTCGCCTACTTCAGCTTTAAGGGTCCCAAACACAGAAAATAAGAATTGCAGGTGGTGGGCAGTGCCCCTGCAGACACACACTCCTAGTGAGTCATATGTGATGATTAACAGAGATAGTTTGTATGAGTCTATATATTTTGGAGGGAGAATCCTGTATACTCTGCCTTAAGAGTGATGTACAGTATATATATAAAGTATGTATGTACCGTATAATTCCCTTTGCATTGTTATCTGAACCATTTTCTTTGGCAGAACCACGCATATATACCAACAAGTTCTGTACCGCTGCTCAACCTGAGTAAACCCTTTAAAGAAGAGTCCGTGTTTTGATAGACACACCTGGGGCGAAGTTCAAACCAGAACCAACCAGACAGTACCAGCTAATACAGTCCTTTATTCCAGCCCTCAGTAACACTCATATTTCTCACAGAACAGTAAGGATTCTGTCTCCACCTCTCTTTTATGACAAAGTGAACACAGCCGGGCCTCCCTGGGTTTGTCTGTTCTGCCTGTGACGGCCTGTTTCTATATGGCCAGGCTGTGTCCACTCAGTCTGGACATTGTCAACGTTTTCCTTAGTTTGCCATCAGTCACGGTGGTCAGGTTCTCTGCCACCGTGTACTCCCTGTTTAGGGTCAAATAGAATTCTAATTTACTTTGTGATTTGGTGGTTTCGTTCCAATATTTGATATCATTTTCTTTTTGTTTTGAGATGATTTGGCTGGGCCAGATAGTTTGGTGTCTGTCCTCAAGCCCTGGTGTTTCAGGACTCTTGCCTTTGTTCAACTCTTGGCCCTGCAGGGTTCTGTATTGGTAGGAGGTGTATATATAATTAGATGGCTCGTTTTTTAATTTGAATTATTAGAGGGTATTGACCTTGTTCTGCCCTGCATGCACTATCGGCTGTGTGTCTGTGATCTCTACGTTCTCTCTCTCTGTGTCCCTCTTTCTCTCTCAATCGTCTCCCTCTTAGTCTCTGTTTGTTCAAGTTCCCCTTTTAATTCCAATACAAACAAACATGTTTAATTATTCAAACAATATTGGTTTTGTGGCTGATGCCTAATCTCCCTGTTTGTCTCCCTTCCTCCTGCCTCCAGGTATCGGGGCTCAGAAAGTGCGAGTGGACGAGGAGGTGGAGGCGTATCCCACAGAGTCCGTTGATCTCCGCTGCGAGTTCAACGATGGAGGAGGCCGAACCAAACTCACACAGGTAGGATGACGCAACACGACGTTGTGTTTTTTAGTGGCTTTGGCAGCGCTGAAGCTCAGACGGACAAAGTAAGATTTGACAACGTAGTTTTGGGGGTGTGTGGTGGCTGTGGCTCAGGTGTTTGAACGGGTCGTCCATTGTGTGTGAATGACCATTGTCCATTTACCATTTCTAATGGAGTGAGTTCATACGAAGAGGCAACTGGTTTATTTGGCCATGCCAGTTTTTCCTCACCAAAATTTAGCGTAAGTTTGGAGTGTTATTTAGCCTCCTTCCTGACTAGTGTGACATGGTTGGTACCAATGGATTCCTTACGTTTTCTAGTTCCATATGATACCAGTATCTTCACTCTAGCTTTAAAACTGAGCCCACTACAACCTACAAAATCACAAGATTTTTAGAACATTAAAGAAATTTGTGGCGTATTTGCGTTAACACGTTATTATCGCGTTAACAGCCCTAGTTGATAGGTATGTTTTGTATACCTTTACCTCTCCTGCGTTTCACTCTGTTTGCTGATGTTGCTGCTTTGACACCTGAATTTCCCTCTGGATTAATAAAGGTTCATCTTATCCTATCTTATCTTATCAACATTACATCATGCAGATTGCATTACCTTTGCAATATGCAGTGAGAATCATCCTAAAGGTTTCTGAGCAGTATTTGTATGTTTTTTCTTCGTCATTGCCGAAGTTGACACAATTTTCACACTCAGATAATGTCATTTTAACTTCTGGCTATTTGGAAGTCAACTTTATTTTATCAACCCCTGGATGACACGTTATCTGACACCAGTCTAACTGTTCACACAGCAAGGAAAGCAAAATGCTGTGAGCTGTTCGCTGGTTAAATGTGATCCCGGTGTGATGTATAGCCCCTCTGAGTTGTGGATGGAATCAATTGGTTCAAAAACTGAAATGGCAGACAGGCTAAATTGCCCCAGTATGATATTTCCTCTACAGTCTACTGTTCAGCTAACGACGGAGTCTCGTCCACTAATTTGCGCTGACATCTGTGTTCCGACCCGTCTTCCTCTCCACAACCGCCAACCCTCTCTGCTCTCTCTCTCTGCTCTCTCTCTCCTCTTCCTCCAGATGTCATAAAAGTCATAGATGTTTTGCTAAATGTGTATTGATGAACTTTATTGCCCCCCCCCGCTTCCTCGTCTGCCACTTTAGCCGGTAGTCTGTATTTAACATGTTGAAAACTGAAGAGGAAAAGAAAAATCAATTTGGTTTTAACATCCCAGTCTCCCCTGCGGCAGATTCTCCTACAGCCATAACAGATATCAATATTTTTCACATATCAGAAATCATAAGAGGAAAAGCCTGTAAGACGACACTCAGTCATATAATGTTCTTTAAAATGGCAACAGGATCCTCGATAGTGTTCATGAATGTCATTAGTCTGGCTTTTAATTGAAAAGTAGACGTCTGCACACCTGAGTCCTTAACCCCCTACCATTCAGCCCTCTTTTTTAGAGGAGTAGGGGTGGGGGACGGGATGTTCAGGGATAGATAAATAGTCAACAGTAGATGTCACATAGAAGTGGTGCACATCATCTGAAAGCTGGGAACCTGGATATGAATTTGAGATGCAGTTCAGAGCTGTGTGCCAAGTTGTTCTAGTCATAAATCAGAAATGAATGCTCATGCTCTATTATGTCTCATATGTTGTTGCAGCAATTTTTGGGTTGATGCCATTTGTTACAAAGATTTAGTGCTGAATTTAAAAAATATTTACCACTTGAGAATTGATAAAAATGCTCAATAATCCCTCCAAAATACCACATTAAGACACCAAAACCTTGAGGAACACCATAGAAAAAGCCATGCTGTGATTTGGGATCAAAAACATTTGACATTTTGGAGATTTCTGCAAGAATTGCATTTTTCGTCGATTGGATGGCGAGCACTTCTGTTCTGGAAACTGCTCAGAAACCCCCTTATTGTCAATCTAGCTAGGAAAGCCATCCATCCTCTGAATGCTCTAGGTCTCTAGTTTGTGGCTGTAAAGTTTCATGAGGCTGTGATTATCCTAGAGGTCACCACAGGTCATTTTATACAGTGAGGTCCAGAATGAAAAAAGGGTCTCACTACAATGAAATGTCTCCTATGGGGACTAACATCATCACACATGAATACAGTTGGGCTCATTGGATCCACAAGAGTCTCAGCTTTACAGTGATACCCAATGTATGTAATTCCAAGACTGTTTAGGGACCCCAGTATGCAGAAATATTCAAATACACCATTTCAGTATAGTATAGGTGAGAATAACACATTTAAACTGCATGTGATCATCATAAAGTGTGCATGTCTGTAAAGGGGAGAAATTGCCCTTTAAAAAAAAAAACGTTAGGCAAACAATAACCACGGGTTTTCTGTTCTTACCAGGTGTCTTGGATATGGGAACCCATCGATGGACAGAGGGACAACATCGCTGTATACCACCCTATGTACGGACAGAGTTTCCCCAACCTGTCCTTCAAGGACCGAGTTGTCTTCCTCTACAACAGCCTGGAGAACCCGTCCATTAAGATTTCTAACCTTAAAATGTCCGACGCCGGCCGGTACACCTGCGAGTACGCCACCTACCCTTCTGGAAACGAACAAGGAACGACCACCCTCGTCATGCTCGGTGAGTAGAGAGGTCATTAAAAAGCTGAGAACTTCTCATGTTTTAATCTAACGAGGAGCGTAAAGGGGTTAGAGCACCGAGAGGTCTGAAAGAAGAAGGCTTCAAACAGGCTTTCAATAGCTGTTCTGCTACATCGGCCTTGACACACGCCTCCCCAGCCATCTGCTTATCACTGCTTTCTATAAAAGAGCTCCCATCGGACCCAATCCCTGTGAAGGGATTGAAAGCATTTGACGAGTATTCTCAGGGTATGTCCAGGTTATAGATGCAGAATGAAAAACAAGAGAGATGGGTGATAAAGATTGAAACTCAGACGTGGCACTACATGGAAAGTGTCAGGTTGAGCTCACATGTTTCTGAGCTTGTTTTACTCTTGATATCTGTGAGTTTTGTTTTAGTAAATTAATAACATTATTATTATTATTGTATTAGAGGAAATACCTGAACCCAGGTTTATACATTTTAATCTTTTAAAATCATCGAACAGTGAGCTCACATGAGAACTTGAGAAACATGACGTGTCCGTACATGATTATGGTTGTGGATGAGACTTCCATGTTGAATCACATTTAGGTAATGGATGCATATAGGCAAAAGAAAGATTAGGCTCACTTGTATCGCTGGCATTCATTTCTTTTCAAACAATAACTGGAATTAATGTGGATTTATTTGATAATTTGTTAGAGAGTGATGTGGCACGGTGAGATCCAGATGTAACTGCTGTTATGTCTTTTTCTCATGGTACTTTAGTTGACCTGCTTACACAACATGGTATTGTACATTGTATTTTCCCGGTGAGTTGTTTAGCGAGGAATTGAATAGATGTCGGCCTTTGCAGTTGATTACCTTCACCAAGGCCAAAGGTTATGTTTTCACCGGCGTTGGTTTGTTTGTTAGCAAGATTTTGCCATGTTATGATTTGAGCATATTTTTTTACGCTAAATGTAGTACCTTTTAAGGGTTTCTGGACAATATTTATCATTGTTTTGTGTTGTTAATTGTTTTCCAATAATAAATATATTATATATTTTCATAAAGCAGCATATTTGTCCACTCCCTTGTTGATAAGAGTATTTAATACTTGACAAATCTCCCTTTAAGGTTCATTTTGAACCGATGAAAAAGTAGTGATTAATTTGCGATTAATCGTGATGAAATATTTTAATTGATTAATGGCCCTACATTTATTATATTTGTTCAGAATTTTTCAAAAAAAGTTTGAACAGTACACAGAAGAGTTCACTAATTATATTACAAAACCCAGCAGTGGGTGAGACACACAGCTCTAGATGTGTAAGATATGGCCAGATTAAAAAATGAACTAACATTATGAACAGAATGTGAAGAGGTCACAGTGTGGACATTATATCAAAGACGTCTACGTATTGTGATGCTGAGATATCTAGTGAAATAAGCATGCTAAGCAGCTGGCCCCGGCTCGTCCTGTCTTGTAATACCACTTGTACCTCAAGAAAGTGAGTCACTGCAGCGTCCAGTCTGTCCTCAGTCCAACATGAGAAGACGAAGAAGTAGAGCTGCCCCGAGGGCTTGTCAGTCATGAAGGTATCAGGTGCCGTGGACTTCTTGATCGTTTGTTTACTGACGGAGTATCTCTAGGAGGAGTGCGGGCGACAGATCTTCAGTTAACGGGTAATGGCAGCAACTAGCATTTGGCCAGCACAAACCCCAGTGCCGGGAGTCCCAGCGTGCTGGTGGAGTCCCAGCGTGCTGGTGGAGTTCTGGTTCTAACCTGTGTAACAGCAGCAACAGGAAGTTTGCTGATCCGGCGAGGATCAGACCCCCCCCCCCCCCCTCGCACTGGGGAGACTCTGTAAACTCCCGTTCTAATTAAATAATAAGTAGTATAACGTGTAATTAGCATGAGGTAAGAAACTATGCACACCTCTTAACTTTTATTCTCTGCACAGTTCCCCACTTATCAACAGGCTGAAGCACTGCAAATCATTTAGCAAATACAACCCAGAACTGCTCAAACCTCGGTGTCTTGATCTCTCAAACTGAGCGGTTTCGTCGCTGTTAGCAGGGGACGCATCCTGTTTGTAATCGGAGACAGCTGGTGTTATTCATCCACCCACATGTCCTCCCGTTTTGCACTCCGCTTACAAAGGAATCAGATGCCTGGTGTCTTTGTCTCGCAGTTTACAGCACTGAGGAGACTTAATGTGAATAACAACAGTTCCCTTGATTGTTGTATGGGAGTGCTGTGCTTACAGTATATGGCCCGTAGCATCAGTGCTCCTACGATAAAGAGCTCATATATTCAAAGTTCCTATCTCAGTGGCACGCTCAGGGGACCGTCTAATATGATGCACTTTGAACTGAAACAGAGCGTTTACTGAATTCATATTCTCTGCAGTTTCATGCGATCCGCCTTCTGCTTTTTCCTTTTTATGCCTTCACGGCGGCGACAGCTGTGGACGGACGCTTTATGTTTCCGAGTTGTCCGTCCGTCCATCTGTCCGTCCCATTCTTGTGAATGTGATATCTCAGGAACGACAAGACTGAAGTTCTTCAAATTTGGCGCAAACGTCCACTTGGACTCAAGGATGATTTTGTTGGTCAGATGTCACTGTGACCTCACGTCTGTCCCGTTCTCATGATGTCTCTTGAATGCATTGAACGAATTTCTTCAAATTTGGCACAAACATTGGACTCAAGGATTAACTGATTAGAATTTGGTGGTCACTCACAAAAACACGTTTTTGGCCATAACTCAAGAATTCATGTGATAATTATGAAAATTTCACACACGTGTTGTCATGGGTAGAGCACATTGACACAATTGTCAGGAAAATGGGAAATGGCTGGTGACCGTCACGTCAGTATCATCAGACCCGTGAGTCACGTGACTAAAGACTGACGTGACAAAATACGTCAACGTCACTTTCAGTTTCACACGAGACACAAACGTCGGTCTCCTGGTTGAAAGTCTTGTGTTTGTTTGACCCATCCACCACCCCTCCTGCCCGCCCTGAACGGACGCGAACGCACTTGCTCCAACCGTTGAATGACACCGCGAGTGGGTTTGCATTAGAGTTAGTTGAAAGCCCGGTTCATCACATACTGTCACTAAAGGGTCCCTCCGTGCATTGGTTCCCGATGCCGAGGGGCGCTGACCAAACGGCGGTATTTGAAGAGTTGGGAGTGAGAACGAGTTGGAATTTATACTGCAGCTTGACTGGTTGGCAGAGGCACACAACTGCGAGGCGGTAATTCTAGTTTATCACATGAGTTGTGTTGGTCAGGGTGAGATGTTTGAGCCCTTTTTTTTCTTTTTCTTGCACAAATTGGGTGAAATCTCCTAATATTTATTGGGTAGTTGCTGTACGACCAAAGGAAGAATTGAAAGAAAGCTGAAATTCTGAAAGAATCGAAAGCAAGCTTCCAGGTGTGGTGACGCTGTGTATGTTAATTTGTTGCTGCCTAAAAATGTGGGTCTGGGAATTCCTTATCCGCGACACTAAAGTAGACTCTCCTGTAAGTCACCATGGAGACACAATAGGAGGCAATAATTAAAATAAGTTCATTACAGTACCCCAGTAATTGCAGCCAGTATAGTTCATGAAAATAAGTGTTTTACAATTCCTTTCATGTCTTTCCCCCAACCGGGCCAGTAACATTTTCCCCCAGTAGTTTTTATAAGTAAACCTTCACACAACAATAGAAAACCCACTCCGGAAGCTTCTCTCACAGAGAACAGAGCACACAGGAGATGCAGAACTTGGCTGTCTCGCAGAGAAAACACGGCGCGATATTCTGGCGGGCTCGCAGATGGATGTGGGCTAAGCCTCCTAAACTGCTGCTGCTGGCACGAGGCAGAGGTAGACTGGGAAATACCTGCTGGAACGCTCACTGACTTGCCTTTTGTCTGAAATTACAGCAGTGCCAAGCTCTCTCCGGGACAGATTGTGGTCCATGTAAATGTACTTGGCGAACTAAGTGTCTCAAAGTCACTGGAAGACAGTCATATTTCACCTTATTGGATATAGAATCCATACAAGCCAATCACATTAGACCTTATTGAATCCACAACCGCTGGCAGCCAATCATATTACATTTTATTGGATATAGAACCACCAGCACCCCAATCATATCACAACTTATTTAAGTATGAATACATAATCTTGACAGCCAATCGTATTATAACTTATTGGATACCTCACCTCAGCCAGCCAATCTTATTACCACTTATTGGGGTGTGAATAAAGAATCACTCACTTGGCAGTGAATGATATAATATCGTTCTGGATGAGGACCATACAAAATGGAGGGTAGCCAATTATACTGCAGCTTATTGGATATAGTGTAGCTGGCAGGACAGAAATACAATAGCAGGTGAGGGGAGTGTAGTGGATCAGTAGCCTGTTAGAAGTGGTTTGAGGTAGGGATGCACCGATACCACTTTTTTTCAGACCGAGTACAAGTACTTACATTTGGGTACTCGCCGATACGAGTACTGATACGAGTACTTCTCTGTGCCAAAAGACCCTCGTTAACAGCCAGCCGGAGGGTGTGAGCGACACACGGCAGGCTGGGGAGTCCCGCATACGAGGCAGTGCGCCACGGCCGCCACGGCCGGCCAAAGTGTCACCGCGGCGGACTGTCCTAAGTGCGCTTCAACTGCGGGGCCCTGGGGGCACGACGCGGTCCACGCGGCGATGTCTGCAACCCACCCGACCTGTCTTGAAACCCGGACCAAGGAGTCTAACGCAAGCGGGAGTCAGAGGGTGCAAGCAAAACCCCGTGGCGCAATGAAAGTGAGGGCTGGCGCGCGCCGGCTCAGGTGGGATCCCGGCCCCGCGGGGTCGGGCGCACCATCGACCAGTGGAGCGTGAGCGCGTGCGATAGGACCTGAAAGATGGTGACGAGAGGTTAACGTCACGCTGCCGTAAAGTGGTATCGGAGCCGTTGTATCGGAGCCGTTTTGCGAATACGAGTACATGAGCACAGTATCGGACCTGATACCCGATATCGGTATCGGTGCATTCCTAGTTTGAGGTCCTCATTGTTTTGAATTTGAAAAGGTTGATGGTTGGAGTCCAGAGGTCAGAGGAGTGAATAAGTCTCACATTGAAGTTTGGCTTCTGCAAATATGTCTCCAACAGAAATAACTCCAGGGTGGAGTTGACCCTGAAGGGTGGAGCTATGCTTTCCTGGCAAAGTAACATCAGTGAAGCTCAATGAAAATGACGTTACATCGAAATACAGTTCAGACACAAGCTCAGTATAGAACAATGACAATGTTGTGTTTAAGATTACAGTGTCGTACTTATTATGCACATCAGGGATACTCGTCTTGCTTTGCCCAGGGGTCTGAGAGAGAGTGTTCCTATTGGCTGTGCTGCGGCCGGTGGGCAGTGCTTGGTATTTCCTCAACTGATCTCAACATGGCTGCCAGGTCAAAACCTTTCTCATTTTACAGCTAAAGGGTACACTACGAGATGTTTCTGAAACATTTGAGGCCAGAAATAGGCATTACAGTAACAGAGTATTGATTCATATTTGATCAGCGCTGCCTAGTTTGACCGTTTGATCGGACTTTGTGAGTCATAGGCGGCAGCTGGACAGCAGACTCCAGATCAGCTCTGACTGCTTGTTTTCCTCTGGTCTGTGAAATCTTGCAGATGCCATTAGGAGCACCGGAGGACACAAAGGCACATGATGTTTTTTTTCCAGATTACCCGTCTCATGCACTACTATCAGGATATAGCGACCATTCTATAAATATAACTTTTTTTAATCATATTTGCTCCATTTCTGCCCACTGCTGCTTTAAGGAGGACCTTTTATGGTTCAGGAGAGATATCCTAAACAAAAACAGGTATGAATCCATTCACTGAAACTGCATTCGTCAGCAGATACACCAAAACTACAACAACAAACTGTAACAACCTTGGTGAATTGGAACAGCATCCACCACTCTTTATATTGTTGAGTTTCTTGATAACAGACAGAGAAAGGTACAAAAAATAGAAATGCCTCTGAGTTTACATTTGCCCTCAAGTAGGAGCACTGAATCCGTCACAATGCAGTTAAATGCAGCAGCACAAAGGGGCTTGAAACGCGAGGCCTCAAGGTGCTTTTTGTTTCTGTGTTCAGAGGCGAGTCTGAGCTGGGTTTAGAAGTCAAAACGATCTGCTTCCAGCTTCTAGCTTCTGCATAACAAAAGTGACATTGGGAATTATCATTAATGTCTTCTTTTTTCTTACATTTTAGGCACTTAGCTCCTGCCCTCAAGCTTAAATTAGCTAAATTAGGCTAAAGCTTAAATTAATGCGTTTTGTCAACATTTCCTAGCAGCCAAAAATGACTTGTCAAAACAACACACACAGCAGAATAATTGCAGCATGAACTATTCCGGTGTTTTCTTGAATATTCATGTATAGTTAACAGTTGAGGAGACGTAGAGAGCCAAAACAGATGTTTTTGTTTTTTTTCCCCGACAATGTCTGGAAATATTCATCAGCAGTGTGTCAAGCTGAGAGAAGATGTTTACAAACCTGGGCAGCTGGTGAGACATGAATCCTACAAATTTAACAAGATCCAGAAGCCTTTATTGATTTTTGGCTAATGTATGCAGCAAAGTAGAAAATAAAAAAAATAAAGAATACATCACTTGGCTGCCTTCATCAGGATACAGCAGTGAATAAATCCATGTTAGGGAGGGAGAGAAGGAGGAAACATTGATATGTGCCACCAGCCAGGGCTGCTCAATCCAATGTCTGCTGCTCTGCAGGCTCAGAGACATTATTTGGTAATTGAACTTCATATTAATAACCTAGCTGATCACTGGTGGCATATTGCCGTTGATGTCGGTAATATGGAGGATTTAGTTTGTTTCCATTTTGTACTTTTTGGGGTTTTGGAATATGGTAACAAAGCTCTCCAGCTCTAAAGGTTAAGTCTTCAGAGAGTGCTCAGGCTCTTTTATTGACCCTTTTTAATGTCTGGGAAAGCTTCTTTGGGCCAAATTCAAACCAAAGGGAGATGTGTTGATGGATAACATTGATATACAGGGGTGGGGTATGGAAATATCAGTAAGCAGCATGTCAAAGATCACTGAGAAGGTAGACTTTGATCCATCAAATACTAAGATTAGCAGCTACGGGCCATGCTAGCGGCTCTGTGAGGCTGTAATTAGGCACAGCGGAGCTTTGAGCTAAATGTTAAAGAAATCACGCAAACATGCTTAGAATGACAACGGTAACATGCTGTCCATATGAGGCGGTTTGCCGGTAATGTTGCCTGTTCTGCTTTGTGATGGTGACTTGACAATGCCTGACGAAGATCTCTGTTAGATTGAAAAGTTTCACGTTTCATTAAAATTGCCCGGCGCTACCTCTGCAGTGTGCGGATCCTCTTTCTGATTTTTAATCCATCTAATAGAACCCTAGACATTTCACTAGAAAAAAACAAACTGAGGAAAAGTCAGTTGATCACCAAATGATTACCATTAACCATAAATGTAACTGGGGATGCACCGTACTCGAACTCGCAAAACGGCTCCGATACAACGGCACCGATACCACTTTACAGCAGCGTGACATTAACCTCTCGTCACCATCCTTCGGGTCCTCACGCTCCACCTCCCCGACGGTGTGGCCGAGACGGGCCGGTGGTCCGCCCGATCCCACGGGGCCGGGATCCTACCTCAGCCGGCGTGCACCAGCCCTCACTTTCATTGCACCACGGGGTTTTGCTTGCACCCTCTGACTCGCGCATGCGTTAGACTCCTTGGTTCATGTTTCAAGACGGGTCGAGTGGGTTGCCGACAACGCCACAGACCCCTGGCGCCTTTTACGTAGGCCGCAGCACGGCGCGGTTGACAGTCGCATCGGGAGCAGGGAGCCCCGTCACGGTGTGGCGATGTCCGGGCGGGGAGCGCCGTAAAGCTGCAGCCATGAGCCACCTTCGCCCCGAGCCTTTCCAAGCCGACTTAGAGCCAGTCGAAGCGCACCGCTTCGTATGCGGGACTCCCCAGCCTACCGTGTGTCGCTCACACCCTCCAAATGGCTGTTAACGAGGGTCTTCTGGCACAGAGAAGTACTCGTATCGGTACTCGGTATCGGTGCATCCCTAAATGAAACAGAACTCAATGGCAATCCATTCATTAGTGTTGGAGATGTTTTTAATTTGGACCTACCAGTGGTGGACCAACCCAGTGACATTGCCATCCATGGAGTCAGGCTGCTAAAAATGTGATGTTCAAATGGACTTCAGCTGCCTCTGATATCTGTACAGATTGTTTCAAACGTTTTAACACTGCAACACAACCCAGATGGGAGGTGATTCTGGGTCAACTTTGGTTGATTTGAGGAAGTAAATGTGTCAGTTATGCTAATGGTAAAGGGGGTATTGGTCCAAAAATGGCTCGTCTCTAACCAGCCACATGTAAGATACGTGTGTTTGCATACTGGGCCAAGTGCAACAAAGCACTTATAATCTGGTTTAGAAGCTGGGTCTTCAAAAGGCTCCATTGTGGCTGGGGTCTGGCCCACTTCTGCGCATTATCAAGGTTAAGTTGGTGTCCTTGCAGCCAGATTGCAATGGCTTCATCACTGTTATTTCACGGCAGAATGTGGGCCAAATGTAAGTAATAATGTGGGTCAGTACTGGGCTTCACTAATTAGCTTCGTGGGTGTCTGGATGGTTTCAACACAAACTCTGTGACTGTGACAGATGTCAGCTGTCCTGTGTGAACGCCACCTTAATTCAGCAACAGCCGGCTTCACACTCACTTACAAATCTTCACGCTTGGCAGATATGCCCAACTTGTTTGTGATTCAAACTGGCAATCTTCCAGTCACAGGCCTTAATCTGCGACTGCTTGCCAAGGCAAAGAGAAAGTCTTCGAGAAGTCTCAGGTTCAAGTTAGGGGCAAGCATCTGCCTTGCTGAAGGGTCCAGCTACTGGGACAGGGTTTCACAGCTAATATCTCATCTCAACGGAAGGCAAGCAAATGTGAGGGGGAGTTTGGGAAAGTTTATAAATTCAATACTTAGAAAAACCATTACTCAATACTGTTATAAAAAAACCACAGTCCTTGGCTTAACATTCAGCAAAATGCAATTTAAATTCTTAAAATGAAAGCATGTGGTGAATATGACTTCTGTAGAAACGTGTTCACTTTTTAAGCTTTTCTAAGTGCTTGGTTTCATAAACCAAACACACCTCATGCAGTTAACGCTGTTTGGAAACATTACTTTAATGCGTTTTTCCTGTCTCCGTGTCATTCTCTGGCAGTCAGCCTATTGATAGTACCAAAGAGGCGGTGAGGGCGGATGTGCAGGGGGATGCGGTGTTTATTCAGCTCTGTTAGCATAGCTTCCTGCTTGCCTTCTAATTACTCTGTACTCAGAATGCCTCAGACTGATGTGAGATATTTGCCTGGGTCCAGACCTTTGAATCCGCCCACTCCACCGAGTTCACTGCTTCGTCTGGTAGTGTGACACGAAACAGCAGTTTTTCGGTTGAAAAAACAAAATTCCATTACACTGGGCATCTCTAAAAGCAAGATGTGACAGGTACTGGATTCTATTTATTTATAAAGCCCTTCACGTGCCATTATCTACCACATTACATGCTACTTATATTATAACACAACTGTACCAATAGGTCAATTTAAAACCATGACGACCAACTATTCCACTATTTATTGTAACTTTTTTTTTTACTGTGTTCTGATTTTATTTGTTTGTTTTCTTATTAATATTTTTTTGCGTTTTTTTTTTAATTCAGTTCTAATCGTACTCTGGACATCGTTGGAAATGAGGGCATATCCTCAATGATTCCTTAAGATTAAAGTTGAATTTGAATTAAGTCTAAAATCACTAACAACAATATCCTGCACGTTCTCTTCATTATACGTATAAATATGCCTGTCACATTTAATTTCTACAGTCTGGCTTCAAATCACCACGTCACCAACTGCGTCGGCAGTTTCCCGTCTCCATAATGTGCGTATGCATGGGCGAAAGTTTCCCTAAATGTGTGCACATACTCCCGTCAATTTTGTTTTTGTATTTCACAACTTTTGCATGGGAAGTGGCACATTTCAGGCCCCGTTTTGTGCGTACGCAATGGTTATAAATGAGACCCCTGGTCTGTAAATGATAGGCTTTTGCTCATGACGTGTAACCAATCAGATAGTGCTGTGGGCGGGACATTGAGCAAGACTGCACAGTGGTGGGCACTGACAGAGAGATGAGGCTGCATCAAAGCCAAAATGAATTTATTTTATCGGCAATCGGTTAGAAAAAATAATGATTCCGATAATCGGAAAAATGCTGAATATCGGATCCGATAATCGGCCAGGACAATAATCGGTCGATCCCTAATCCCCGGCTCCTACTGTCCTTGAGCGACTCATTGAACCCCGAGTTGCTCCCAGGGTGCTTCACAGCAGCCCACCGTTCCTAAAACACTTACGATGGGTTAAATGTAATGGTTAATTTCATGTATGTATCTGTATGTACAGTATATGACACTTCTAATAAAGTTTAAGTTTAAAATGACGTTAGATTCAGAGCGGAGGAAATGTCCGACTGAAGATGGAAACGTAGTATAACTAGTTGACAGTTCTGTCCGATATCAGGGAAGTGAGAAATAGCATCGGGACCAATTGGATGCAGTGTCACGAAACACATCAGGGATGAATACTCCTGACTTGTTAAAGCCCGCCGATCATTCCAAATCCCTTTCTGCCGCTCTGCTTTACTCTCATCTCCTTTCTGCATGGTCAATCTCTCTCTCTGTTTGTGTCTCTTTCTACTCATCTGTCCTCTCTGGATGTGCCTCCTCTCCTCTCTCTCTCTTTCGCTGTTGTCTTTTCTATCTCCATCATGTCTGAACTCTCACCTCTCTCGTCTCGCTTTGTCTCAGCTCTCCATTTCTATTCGTGCTCTTTGTTTCATCTCCTGTCCTGTGATATATTCCGGTTTCAGAAACACAATATGTGAGACTTTTGACTTGTTTTTAATGCTATCTGGATTTGGATTTGATATAACATGATAAAAGCGGACACAATCATCCACTATCCACAAATACACATAGACCATAAACTGACATGAAGAAATAATGATGAAAAATAATAATCATAAATAGGACTGTTAATGTATTAAAATATCAAATCACGATTGTTCGCATGATTGTCCATAGTTAATATCGATTAATCGCAAATTAATCACATTTTCTATCTTTTCAAAATGTACCCTAAAGGGAGTTTTTTCATATACAGTATTCAATCCTCTTATAAACATGGAAGTGGGCAAATATGCTGCTTTATGCAAATGTATGTATATATTTATTATTGGAAATCAATTAACAACACAAATCAACGACAGATATTGTCCAGAAACCCTCACAGGTACTGCATTTAGCATAAAACAATATGCTCCAATCATAACATGGCAAACTGCAGCCCAACAGGCAACAACAGCTGTCAGTGTGTCAGTGTGCTGACTTGACTATGACTTGCCCCAAACTGCATGTGATGATCATAAAGTGGGCATGTCTGTAAAGGGGAGACTCGTGGGTACCCAGAGAACCCATTTACATTCACTGATCTGGAGGTATTTAGCGTAAGTTTGGAGCATTATTTAGCCTCCTTCCCAACTAGCTAGTATGACATGGTTGGTACCGATGGATTCATTAGGTTTTTCTAGTTTCATATGATGCCAGTATCTTCTTTAAAATCGAGCCCGCTACGACCTAAAAATCGCAAGTTACGTTAATGCGTTGAAGAAATTAGTGGCGTCAAAACAAATTTGCGCTAACGCGTTAGTATATCATATCTTGAGGTCAGAGGTCAAGGGACCCCTTTGAAATGGCGATGCCAGTTTTTCCCCGCCAAAATGTAGCGTAAGTTGGGAGCGTTATTTAGTGACTCCTTCGCTAGTATGACATGGTTGGCACCAATGGATTCCTAAGGTTTTCTAGTTTATGATACCAGTATCTTCAATCTAGCTTTAAAACCTTTTTGAGCCAGTTGTAACCTAAATCACAGGTTAACTTAATGCATTAAAGAAATTAGTGATGTTAAAACAAATTTGTGTTAGCACGTTATTATTGCGTTAACTTTGACAACCCCAATGAATAGAAATATAAATTTTTGTGTCAGCCTCTTAGAATCAAAGAGCGATGACTTCTTCCAGCAGGGAACACACAGACAAACCGACGTCTCCACTGAGAGCTCCCTCAATGAACCAGCAGGCCATGCACAGGCAAATAAAAGATGTGTTTTCAATAATTGCCAGACTTTTTCCTGATAAATAAAGTCTTTCAATTCCATTATGTCCATTTCTGTACACATACAACCAAATGCAACAGATTGAAAGGCATTCAGGGAACGTTTACTAAATCACATCCTGCGTTACAACATGACACGTGTTTAAGAAAAGCGGATTTAACAGAAAAAGTAAATTGAAACACTTGACATCACGAAATAATGGAATTCACTGGCATTTACAGATTGATTGATAGTGTGTCAGGAGTGTGTTTTTTTCTCTTTAGGAAAGGAAGGATATTTTCATGGAACATTGGCACTCTATGGAACAAGTCCAATTTGATTTACCAAAGCTAATGTGATGGGCGAAGGGAAAGCAGTGTTTTTGCATATCACTGTTGTGATGTGAGAGCCTCCTGCTGCAACTGTTGGGATGTTTGATGCATCACTTCAATTGGGGGACCACCTGCAAAGAAATCTGTGATGATGAAGTTCAAACCTATATTGGTTGAATGGGCCAAACACAACGGCTGTTTTTCTTACTGTTAAGTTTTAGTTTGCAAGAGTTTCACAAGTTTGTAAGGGATGAGCTTTGTTTTGGATTATGCTAACAGCATACTAGCTGTCATTAAATAAAAAAAACGTGCTGTATATTAACTGAATTAAAAAATCCTAATTCTCTATATCTAAATGTAGATACTGCAAGACTTTTTAAAGCTGAAGTAGGTAACATTGGAGCAAATATGATTTAAAAAAAGTTATTTTTATAAAACGGTCACTATATCCTGACAGTAGTACATGAGACAGGTAATCTGAAAAAGATCATGTGCATCCGGTGTCCTCCAGTGCTCCTAACGGCATCTGCAAGATTTCACAGACCGGAGGAAAAACAACCAATCAGAGCCGAGCTGGAGCCTTGCTGTTTCCGAGCAACTGTCAATCACTCGTAAACTCCGATCAAACGGTCAAACTAGGCAGCGCTGATCAAATATGAATCAATATACGGTTACGTTAATGCCTATTTCTTGCATAAAATGTTTTCAGAAACATCTAGTAGTGTACCGTTTAGCTGTAAGATGAGAAAGTTTGTGACCCGGCCGCCATGTTGAGATCAGTTGAGGAAATACCAAGCACCGCCCACCAGCAGGAGCACACTTTCTCATTTTACAGCTAAACAGTACACTACTAGATGTGTCTGAAAACATTCGAGGAAAGAAATAGGCATTACAGTAACAGAATATTGATTCATATTTGATCAGCGCTGCCTAGTTTGACCGTTTGATCGGAGTTCACAAGTGATTGACAGCTGCTTCTGTTGAATTAACAGCCAATAGGAATCCTCTCTCTCTCTAAAATGACCTGTGATTGGCCAAAGTCTGCCCTCACGGGCTAGGTTTTCTAAAGACTGAAACAGAGCCAAGAGGAGGTGCAGAAGTCTATTTTTTCTCAGAATTACAATATGCTGAAAGGTTATTATGGTATTTTTTCCCAATGATGCCAAAACCATTCTGCCTGCCCCCCCCGCTTTCAGGATCTAGCTGTACTTTCTCTTTCTGTCTGCGTGATGTTGAGTGGCCTCAGATCACACCAGAGGGCCTACCCCCCTCACAGTTTCATTACAACCGCAGTAGGATGCCACAGTGTACACTACATGCACAACAAACTGACTGAACCTCCTCCTCTTCTGTTCTCTCCCTCTCCTCCTCCTCTGCTTCACATATCTCTTTCTTTTCACCACCCTTTATCTTCTCTCTCCTTCTGCTGCCATTTCTCTTTTTTTCCCCCCCGTTTCTGTCTTTCTCTCTTCTCCCCACCTGTCTCCCTCTCGTTCTCTGCCCCTTAGCCAAGCCTAAGAACTCGGCCAACGTTGTGACCGTCCAGGCCGGCTCCAAGTCGGTGGTGGTGGCCCAGTGCGAGGCGGCGGACGGCAAACCGGCAGCCAACATCAAGTGGCTGGCGTCGGTCGGGGGCAACCACTCGACCACAACCACGAACGGGCCGGACGGCACGGTGACGGTACGCAGCGAGTATCGGCTGGTTCCCACGTCGGCGGACAACGGCAGGGAGGTGACCTGCATGGTCGACCAGAAGACGCAGGAGCGGCCGTGGGCGTACCCTGTCAAGCTCTCGGTGGAATGTAAGGAAGACACACATGCACACTTTAACACTTTAACTACTTGTACTTGTTCACATAATAATGTCTCCTTGAACATAAAACATAAATGATGCATAGCCCCGGGGGACAGTTCTTTACTACCAGGTGTCACAGGTCCAACTAAGGATACAAATAACTTGGCTGCCTCCAAAAGAGCCAACTGCTAACAACTCCAGACACAGACCAGTGCCTTGCCAGAGCCTTTAGGCCTGTACTTTGGCAGTCACCTGCAGACCCTTCACCACTAATCTATACACATTACACACGCTGCCAAATATAAAAACCATCGGTCCACACATTTATATCCAAAGCTGTGAGACAGCAATGAATCGAAGATTATGTTAGTGTGCACACGCCTCTTCTCGAGCACTTCCAAGTCACTTCCCTAATGATCTAAATAACAAAAACAACATCTGGTCTATTTGCTGTAACATCTGAGAACACATTTTCAGCTTTGCATAGTTTAAACATTGTGGGTGTGACACAGGAATACAAATAAACTGATTTGTTGATTTGTTGTAAAAGTCAACATTCCTCTAATGCGTGGCTGTGTGAACCTCTGATAGGGAATCTGACGATACCATACGTACCACAATACAGGGGTTACGATCCAATATACTGTGATATATCGCGATGCTGTAGTATGAAGTAGGTGTATGTAGTAGGGTATGATGTCATAGTATGAAGTAGGGATGTACCACTTTTTTTCAGACCGAGTACAAGTACTTACATTTGGGTACTCTCCGATACCGAGTACCGATACGAGTACTTCTCTGTGCCAAAAGACCCTCGTTAACAGCCAGCTGGAGGGTGTGAGCGACATACGGCAGGCTGGGGAGTCCCGCATACGAGGCGGTGCGCCGCGACCGGCTCTAGGTCGGCTTGGAAAGGCTCGGGGTGAAGGTGATAAGAGTATTAAATACCTGACAAATCTCCCTTCAAGGTACATTTTGAACAGATAAAATATGTTTGATTAATTTGCAATTAATCATGATTAACTATAGACGATCATGCGATTAATTGCGATTAAATATTTTAATCGATTAACAGCCCTATTTCTTACACCCCTAGTCTCCAACATGATGTAAACAACCAGTGCAGAGAGACTGATTGCCATTTGAATGTACATGATAATGGAGGACAAATCTTTGTTCCCACTCTTCTTGTACTTTGCATTTGATTTATTATGGAGGCAGGTCATTATGCAATCAGCTGCTGGGACGTTTCGTGAGGGAAGTAGAGCTTAAACCCACCCTTAAAACCAACTGTGCCTTGGTTAAAGTAGTTTTAAACCTTCTTTTAAACCCACATGACCAATTCATTAACTGATAGCAACAAATGCCACAAACCATTATGACCTTCCATGTATCTTTCATTGTTGTTATCCTTTGCTGATAAGCTGCACAACACCAGGGCGGTGTACACTGCATTCATTGTAGCATCCTTCGAGGTCTTTGTGTTAGCCGCACCATTTCTCCTTAGTCTTTCATTTTTATGCAGATTGTGACAAATGTATCCAGGATTCTGTAATTACGTACAATATGATGACGGACAAAAACAGATGCTCGTGGTAACACCCGATCAACGCCTGAGCTTTTAAGAACTGCTCTTTAAAAGTAAGTTGCATAAAATGTTAGCACTTCTTACTTTCAGGAGTAAGCTATAGACAATCAAGAATGTTTTCACACAAATGTGCACACACACATTGTTTTCATCTAATCCATTAATTTTCATGGGATTAAAACATTAGACAGGTTCAGCGTGGTTTACAGAGATTTAGGGATGCTGACAGCATTGTCTCAACTGTGTGACCTCGCTGCCGTTTACTGCAAAGATGGAACGGATCGTCTTTGTTCAGCCTCTTCTTATAATCTGTGATTTATAGACTACACACACACACAAACATACACAAATAATCAAACTGCCTGTCAAGCTGCGGGAAGAAATAACGAGGAATACATATAAGAAGTTCTCCTACATGAACACGAGACCACTTGGCTACACACACACACGCTCGTACACGGGGTCACGCCTGCACGTCAAGCTGTCAAATTATCTCTACTGACTTATAAGCTTCATATAGAGTGCAGCTAACTACTGTGTTCTCAGAGGAGACACAAATAACTCTGCAAATCAGTGTGTCTGTAATCAGAATTAGCATCTATGTGTTGTGTATTTACAGTACATACACACATTTAAATGTGAATACAATCAAGGCTGAGGGATCTCACTTGTCAAGCTGCATGCCGTGGGCTGTATGTTTCTACTTGTATACTGAGCACAGTCTCACGGCAGTTTGTGAAATAGTCACAAAATTGAATCTATTTGATTAACGTACATAGACACAAATTTACCTCTTTTTTCCCATGATGCTCGGCACGACTTTCAACAATGTATTATTCGTGCGTTTTCCTATGATTGTCCAGCAACACGTGGCGCACGTGTCGATAGCCGCTCCAGTTTTTTCCAAAACAAAACTACTTAGTTAAGTTTAAGGAAAGATTGACTTGGTTAGGTTTAAGCAACAAAACTACTTAGTTAGGTTTAGGAATAGATCGACTTGGTTAGGATTAGGCAACAAAACTATTTAGTTAGGTTTAGGAAAAGATCGACTTGGTTGGGATTAGGCAACAAAACTACTTAGTTAGGTTTAGGACTAGATCGACTTGGTTAGGATTGGGCAACAAAACTACTTAGTTAGGTTTAGGACTAGATCGACTTGGTTAGGATTGGGCAACAAAACTATTTAGTTAGGTTTAGGAAAAGATCGACTTGGTTGGGATTAGGCAACAAAACTACTTAGTTAGGTTTAGGACTAGATCGACTTGGTTAGGATTGGGCAACAAAACTACTTAGTTAGGTTTAGGAATAGATTGACTCGGTTAAGCTTAGGCAACAAAATTCCTTAGTTAGATTTAGGAAAATATCACGGTTTGGGTTAAAATAACTCTGGAAGTGCTGTAACTTAAGTACGAAAGTTACGTGACGAATAAATCCACTTTGACTTCTGGTTTCACAAAGGACACGAACACCGGTCTCCTGGGCAAGAGTCTTGTGTTTTTTAACCCACGCATCCACCCATGACCTTCTTAAGTGGATTAGATAGGAATTGATTCTGTGTTGATCATCATGAAAGAAAGAATCAATACATTCAATTTGGTGACTACTTCACAAACTGCTGTGCGACGGGGCTAGTTTACGTGTGGAGAAACTCCCTCCTATAGTCTACTAACACTAACCTGAACCTGACTCTGACTTTAAACCTGAAACCCTTAATTGAGGTGACAACTGGTAAAAATGTTCTCACTCTCAAAATGTGTCCTCACAAAGATAGAAGTACCAGAGCAACACATCCTTCCACACTGTGACTCCTCACTGAGTATGTGTTACTTTAGTGATGGTGTGAGGGATCCTGTCTCCTGTCTGCTGTGTAACACAGATCAGCTTTTATAGGTCAACGCTCTCTAGGAGGAACACACACACGCACACACACACACGCACACACACACACACACACACACACACACACACACACACACACACACACACACTTACTCTCCCACCCACTGTCCTCTCCTCACACTCTTCTATCTCTCTTTGTCAGTCTCTCTCTCTCTAAAGGGGAAAGACAGCTTAGCTTTTCTGTTCTGCCTGTTTTAACTTCCTACACACATCGCTGCTTTGGTATGCCTTCACTGTAAAATAAGAGTCTTATGAGAGTGACGCTAACTGATTTTCTCGTCCTCCCGGTATAAGAGGGCCTTGATTTTCAGGGAGAAAAAGCTCTTTAAGGTAGCAAGGTTTTTTTTTACTCAGGATACAGCGTAGCTGACACACATCGCTACACACAGGGCCATCACTTTGTTGTCTCGCGTAGACGTTTTGTTTGCAATGGTACATTTCGACACAGATTAATAAATCAATAAGAGATTCAAGAAGACGGTATGATGTCATTCTGTTTATTATGAATCCTCTAAATGTATTCTTTTTGTATCGTGCCTAATTTTAGTGAATCAAAATGAGATTCAACTTTTCTATGTTATGTTATTTTTGAGCCACGACAAAGGCCAAAATGTGTCCTGCAACAGACGAGGTAAGGCCTAGCCAATTGGCTGAAATGTCTTTTTGCGACTGAAGCAGTTGTTGATCACTTACCACCCCAATTAAGAGGAGTCAGCAGTCAATGACGGTATAAAACAGTCAATAAAATAGTTTTTCCAAGAAGTCTGAATCACCGCAACCACGAGAGGTCCTTGAGGAAATACTAATATATGAGCACAGAATAATATCAGACTGATGGGTCCAGTAGTATGAAAGGTTAGCCGTGGACAGACAGACATACAGACATACACAACCGAACGCATGATCTCCCTTACGCCTGGCGGAGATAATTATGAAAGGTCTTACATTTTGAGATGATGTCTAGACTTACAGGATTTAATATGACTTATTTAAACATAAAATCAATGTTCTTCAGTCTCGACCAGGTCAAGTTCTTCCCCTCATTTCATAGCCTTCTGTAAGTTTGGCCCGGCTCTCTGCAGACTGCCACCTTGCTCTCACAATTTACCCCTGAAGAACAACAGGATTCAGGAAGTACCATGAATAAATAATATTGATGATGCTAAGTGACCCAGGGGTCGTCGGGTGAAGAAGTCTCATTAGAGCTAGGATGTAGACGATACTGTTTTTTAGCTCACGGCCAATATGCGACACATATCGACCGGCACGAGGAGAGGAGCAGACTTTTTAAATTGGTGAGAGCTTTAGCAGGAGTTCACTGTGAGTATGATGATCAGTTAGAATTAAAAACAAGTTAACAAAACAGCAGTAACAACAGAGGAAACTGACATTGGACAACAGGTTGTGTGGCGGCTCTGGGGATTCTGAGCAAACCAGATGATGTCAAACATCTTTATGAATTCCACTGATAGGAAATCAAATAACGTCTCTCTTCCTTTCTCTCTTTTCAGACCCCCCCTCTGTATCCATAGAGGGCTACGACAACAACTGGTATGTCGGCCGCTCAGACGCCACGCTGCTCTGCATGGCCAACGGCAACCCGGCGCCCACCACCGTCACCTGGACCGCGTAAGAATCACACTCCGTCCAACGCGTGCATGTCGATGCCTCCACCTCCCCCGGAGAGAGTGACAGTTTCTAATTGTTGCTATAATCACGACAGAAACTCGCACAACACAATCCTTCCTCTTTAATTATCATTTCTTAATCATTTTTCTGATAAACAGAAATGCTCTTAACATCTCGTCGTGATGGACAGATGGCGTGCTGTGCTTTGTGCCTGTGTTTGACAGAGCGGTTGATCGCGTCTGTGATTTTGTCACATTAATGCTGTCTTTGAATATCAGTCACAAACCGTCTTTTTTGTTTTTCATCTCTATCTTTTCCCATCTTTCTGTCTCTTATTTCCCTCGTCTCTCATCGATGTGTCTTTTTGATCTTCTTTTGCTTCATCTTATTTCATCCAATATCTCAATACACATGGTGTTCGGACTGCTTTTTCTCACGTGTTTTCTATCTCTCTCTTCTGTTATCTCTTATTTCTCCTGTCCTTTTCTTCCTCTCCCACCATCCATCCTCTTCACCACCTCGCTCCCCCTTTATTCCCTTCCCTCCAGGGCGTCCGGTGCTCTGCCCGACACGGTGGTGGTGAGCGGCAACAAGTTGACGGTGAGGAAGGTGGACGACGCCGTCAACACCACTTTCATCTGCGAGGTCAAGAACAAGCACGGGGCCAGCAGGCACCAGATCACCACCATCGTCATCGGTGAGTCCATCAAACTCCAGACGACACACGCACACACACACACACACACACACACACACACACACATACTTGCTGTACATGTGTGGAAGTTTGTACAGATGGACACAACAGATGCTTGTATATAGACCCTTTTTGTGTCATGATTACGTCACGCTGGAGGCAAAACTGTCTCTGCCTCGCTCCTCGCCGCTAGGAGACTACCGACACACTGAGAGTCGCACTAGTTAGCTGATGCTACTCCACATATTATTTCATGCACAGGTATACGTGCGCATGTACAGTATGTCACAAAGACGTTTGCATGCACATACAGGCGCACATCCCTCCTGAGAAATGCAGATACACTTGCACACATGCATGCACAGAAACATGAATCTCTCTTTCACACACACACACACACATTGTGAATGTACACATGCTGGGATCAGGGCTGATCTGAGAACTGCAGGGATGCTGGTCTCTCTCAATCTTCACATTGGATTTATTTATTTTTTTGTCGTCTCTTCCTCCTTGCCGGCCGGCTGTCGGCAAAGCGCGGCAGAGGCTTTTTGATTGACCCTTTCCCCCACAGCAGGGCCAAACTGCAGGACAAGGGCCAACTCCAAATGTTTATAACTTGAAAAACCCCGCTCTCTTGAGACTGGGATTTATACAGCCGGCCAGGCTGCGACCGAGAATCTGTATAGCTCCGCTGGACGTAAATGAAATGTGAATGGTGGATTACGAGTGTGAGAGTCGGCCCTCGTCGCAGCGTTCTGGCCCTGCGGTGGACGTCACGGTGTTGGGATTGTTAATTCTCCCAAAAAGGGGTTCAAGTTGGTGTGAGCCAGTTTGCCCAGGTTTGTTTTCCTTTCTCTTCTTCCCTTCTTTGCAACTATTTTTTTCATAACAACTAACACTTCCCTAAGTGCTCTATCTTTCTTCTTTTAAGTTTTCTTTGACCTTTGACCTCCCCTTCTGTCTGGTAAGAGTATGACATTTGTGTCTGCATGCCCTCTTGATCTCTCTGCTGGGTCTTGCTACTGTAGTCTGGCGATTCGGCTGCTGTTGCCACGATGTTCGGTCGGGGTCTTCTCTTTCCCTCTGCCCTCTGACGCTTTCAAACATTGATCCGACACACACACACACACACACACACACACACCTGCAATCACACACAAACCCAGGAACATGTCCGCATGTTGTAATGCCTCACTGCACATCAGCAGGCAGCTCCTCGAAACCTGTTGTATTTCATCACGGTGTGAGTGTGAGTGTGTGTGTGTGTGTGTTCTCACACTCCACACTCTCTGCTTGACTGGTCAAAATACTTCCTTCTTCTACTACTCTTTTTTTTGTTTTGAGGAATTAGTTGGAATAATCACCATGCTGAGCTTACAACAAAACAAAAAAAAACAACTTCTACTCTTTTGCCAAGGACAGAGAGAAAGCTACATTTAGAAAATCCGTGGGAAATCGGAGCTGGAGATTTGAATTGTCTCCTCTGAGAACAAAGATGCTTTGTAGCCAGGCAGTGTGTTGGGAGGGATGTGTGGGAGGTTCACAAGTGGCTAAGCTGCTACTGTTCTCGCTGGAAGCGTAGCAATGTGACTGACTCAAAGTATCAGGGAGGGTACTCTTTCCCCTTCTAGCACACGTAATCTCAACACACTGAAATCCTTTAGGCTACAGACACATGTAGAAATCTCCACACATTACTCACAAAGTACACACACACGCTTTGAGCACTTTGAGGACTCTTTTTTTTTTTTTATTTATCTTTCCAAGTACCTGAGATCAAGCCCAGACTTTGTGATCCATCCTCCTCTGTGTTAAATGTGTCCTTGGTGTTCCACCACGGTGAAACAACTGGACGGGTATAAAGTAACGGAGGGGCTTAATTTCTCTGTTTTTAACACGTCTACTTATAGAAGGTGAGTGCCAGAGTTTGAAGCTGGCGAGGTGTGGGCTGACGGAGCTCTTTGCTGGGTGAACAAACAAACACGGCAGCTTTTCTATACTGTTTCGTTTAGCATTTTAGCTGACGCACTCATCCAAAGAGTACATGGGGCAGCGGTGTATTGCTCAAGGACACTTTTACTGATGAGAGTGACTTTGACTACTGTGGGAATCAAAGCTGTGACCTGTTTTTGTGCATGGCAGCCTCTTCAACTGACCTGCCACCTGTTTGTAATTGTATGAAATCCTCACTTTGTGCTACTTTTTGAATACAAATTGTGTTATTTCAGCATTGATATGATTCTTCAAAACTCAGCTTGACAATTCCTAGCTTTTGGTATTGATAATTCAAGCAGGTGTCGTGGTGAGAAGGTGAACTCTTAACTGTTGGACAATAAAAAATGGCCCTGGACTTTTGAATTAGTCACCATAGGGTCAGATATGTAGCCCTTTTAGGGTCAAATGCTTCAACCTTAAGGCCTTTAGACACTGGGGGTGTTTTTTCCGTGCGACTAATTTGCACTAGGGCTGTCAAAGTTAACATGATAATAACACATTAATGCAGCATGCGATTTTTAGGTTGTAGCGGATTCCGTTTTAAAGTTAGAGAGAAAATACTGGCATCATATGACACTAAAAAAAACAAATGAATCCATCGGTACCAACCATGTCATACTACTTTGTAGCAAAGGAGGCTAAATAACACTCGAATATTAGGCAAAATTATGCAAGGAAAAACTGTCATGGCTGTTTTCAAAGGGGTCCCTTGACCTTTAACCTCCAGATCAGTGAATGTAAATGGGTTCTATGGGTACCCACGAGTCTCCCCTTTACAGACATGCCCACTTTATGATAATCACATGCAGTTTGGGGCAAGTCATAGTCAAGTCAGCACACTGACACACTGACAGCTGTTGTTGCCTGTTGGGCTGCAGTTTGCCATGTTATGATTGGAGCATATTGTTTTATGCTAAATGCAGTACCTGTGAGGGTTTCTGGACAATATCTGTCATTGTTTTGTGTTGTTAATTGATTTCCAATAATAAATATATACATACATTTACATAAAGCAGCATATTTGCCCACTCCCATGTTGATAAGAGTATTAAATATTTGTCAAATCTCCCTTAAAGGGACATTTTGAACTGATAAAATGTGTGATTAATTTGCGATTAATCGCGATTAACTGCAATCATGCGATTAATCATGATTCAATATTTTAATCGAATGACAGCCCTAATTTGCACGTCAATATATTTTTTCGAACTGTTGTTTTTGTCATGAATACTGTCACACAGAATGCAAATATGTGGCGAAAAAGCGACGAGGTTGATTTTTTTCGGAGCTTTCGCACTGCGAATAAAAGCATCAACCGATCACGTTGTGCGGAACAGACATATTCAAAACTTACACTATAGTGTACAGCAACAAGGAGGATCCGTAGTCCGAACCAAGATGCCAAACTTTATTACTCCTTTCAATCTTGAAAAAGGCAGCGCAGACCTGTTTCCACTCCTTTCACAATAAAAGCATGGACACTGCATAACTGTTGACCAACTCAAACTCTCTCAGAGTATTTCGCTAAAAGGAAACTCAGTGAAATAGCTTTCAGTAGTTTAGGCAAAAAAACGGTTTACTTCCGGCAAATTTGCATTGCTGCCGTTATGAATAGTTTTTGATGTGAAATATTCACATTATTTCACATGTTCGTGCCGTTCATTCTCCGTGCCCCCGGTGTGTAAAGTCCTTTAAACTGTGAATGCTATTCTTTGAATTACACAGTGAATCATCCATGCTTATGTGTCCTTATACATATTTTATAAAAAGCCTTTACCACTGCTCCATAGAGTTATATAAAGTATTGAATGGCCACACTAGTCTTGTGAAGGTCATGTTAATACCGATCGCATTAGCAGGTGAATCATGACCTATAATCAAAGTGAATTAGAACACCAGCTCACTTCTCTGAGCCGGTCAGAACCACAGCCCGGTGACTATTTAGCATCTTTTTTCTTTTGCATTGGCCCAAATATGTGAAGGCAGCCTAGCAGGAAACCTCCCAAACCCTCCAGATGGCTGGTCTGCCACCGACTGGTAGTGAATCACGGAACGACTGCATCATTTCAATCAGGAGAGACAAATGAATGACGTGCAGATAATTGTTTTATTATAGCAGATGATGTGTGATAATAAAGTCGTGACAGAAAGTCTGTGGCGGTTACACTCTACGGGGAGATTTGTAATCGAGGGGTGTCTGCCCTGAGCGGCAGCAGCAAGATAGATCCCCCCCGTGGGGTCCAGACAACTGGTGGTGGTGGTTCTGCTGAGGGAGATGGATGAACTGAGACCGGGCTGTTTACTACTGAGCATGTATGGAAGTGATATGTTTCTGTCTTGGTTGTATGTCCTGGCTCAGGATTGTAAAACATGAACAAATTCATACAGAGAATGAATGCAATAGAACTTTCTTTTATTATTCAGCTTGTCGGTTGCAAAGAACATAAATAAATGAAGCTAGGAATAAATAACAATGCGTATTCTCTTAGCTGTCTCCTCAGTGGACAGCATGTGTACTAGGGTGCTGAAGCCTTACATACCGTACATATCGCTGTTTTACTTGTTGGATTTTCCACCATATGGCTGACATGTTCCTCGCTCTGACTACCGTTACACTCTCCACTAGCACCGCACCGTTGTTGTTTGCTATTGTCACGTGACAAACTACCTGCAATCAGTTCTTCTTCGCTGCTCTAAAACAGTAGTTGCCATGATACATCCGGGGCGACGGCACTGTGAAGGATACAGTTTTTGGAGCAGCGAATAAGAATTGATTTCCGGTTAAACAAGTTACTTTTTTCTGGGTTAATAAATGATGGTATCGGATCGGAGCATAGACTGACGTACTCGCCGATACGCCGATTTTATTGGCGCAAATGGTCCCCATCTGTAGATATGTACACTTTTTAATAGTTAATCATTTGGCGGACCCCCTGACAGAGTGCCACGGACCCTTGGGGGTCCCCGGACCCCCCTCTGAGAATCGCTGGATTAGTGTTTATTTTATCGGTTGTTCTAGTTTTGTTTTCTTAGTATTTGTTACATGTTCCAAATAAAAATGTATCTAAACGGTGCTTTCTCTGTAGTCTCCTGCAGTACCGTGCATGTATTGAACCAATTAGTTGAGCACCAGACGCCGCTTTGGCTGAGGAAGGAGACCATTACGGGTTTGCCCCACTGACCTTTCTACCAAGCAGGCGGATAATATCAACGCAGTTATCTTCCGCTGTGAGGTTGCAGTCAAAACGCATATAATCATGGTGCCACGGGAATGTGAGATGAGTTTGTTGTGACTGTAGTTGATTACAGCTGTTTTTATTTTGGAGTGCAGCTAGTCATCATCATCATCATCATCATAGAGAGCTGTTTTCTAAAGGTTTCACTGACACAAAAATGCCTTGATGTCTCACCTTCAGTGCCTTCAGTAAAACCAGAACCGTGCCGTGTCTTTGGATCAGAGTGATCCCTCTTTCGTTCAGTTAACATCTCTGTTTCCTGGAGAAAAAAACATCCCGACTAACGTTGTTCCTACTAACCGCGGTGATAGAATCCAACTCTTGCCGTGAGATCTAAACTGTCAGGCGTGGAAGGGCCCCGGCTCTCAATAATGTAACAGTTAATACCCCGGCACTTTGTGTACACAGGCCCAGCACACCCCGCTAATTTCCCTGCTGAGAGCTGCTAACAGCTCCTCTCTGTTCTGTTAAATGGTAGATGAAAGCGCAGCGCTGTCTGGCTTTTCTGTTGCCGTCAAGCAGCCGTCACGTGTCATGATTTCCCCCTCAGTCTCCACCGGGGCCACGACTTAAAGGAGGGCGAGATGTGGGGTTGCATGAGAAAGGAAAAAAAAAAAGAGAGAGAGAAGTGGGGAAGAGAGGTGAGGCAGGAGGAAGAAGAAACTGAAGTGGAGAGGAAGGGAGGAAGAAGAGGTGAAGGGAGACCTTGGATGGCACTTGGAGGCATTTTGGGAAGCAGACACAGACACAGAGCGTTTCTCTCTCATGTATCCTCAGCCTTCAGGAGAAAACACTCCTGGAAGACAACTCCACATCTTTTAAGTGTTTTGCTGACGAGAGTGAAATGTGGACAGCAGCCCCCTTAACCTCTTCACACACACACACACACGCACACACACACACACACACGCACACACACACACACACACACATATGGAAAGCCATTTTAACATTTCATAGTTCAGCTTGACTATCTGGAATTAACATCAGAGATATCTACAATTGCGTTTTGACTAGTCAGAATTCTTATTCCAGATATCTATAAGGTCATTGTGACTGGTCAAAACGACAGTTAGAAATATCTGTAATTCAGTTCTGACTATCCTAAATAGAAGTTACAGATATCTCATCATCAACCTCATTATCACTAGTCAGAGTTGTTGTGCATGGCGTTGCTCATGCAAAGCTTCCCATTGGATATTGGCCCAACAAAGCATCTAAACAGTGTCAGCAGAAGCTGTTGCTAACTCGGATAGTTCGGTAAAGTTGGAAAGATATTCACAGATTCAAACTCTCCGGATCATAAGTTGTTAAAACACCAACGACGTCTCTTTCTAACCGTAGTGAGGTAGACAACGAACTACAAGCTCATTTTAATCACAACGAGCCTTTAGTCCTCCGAGCCGGACACATAACATCGGTCGGTATGTGCAGCCGGCTGTGAGACGAGCGGTTCAGGGACCGCTGTGGATCAGATAGTTCGAAAATGACATGAAATAGGAAAAGAACTCATCGTCAGAGAATTTGTGGTAGATGTTTACAGCGTATTGTAGATTTATTGTCTCCAGACACACTTTATAAACCTGCACATAGTCTGTTTGAATAGCTCCCGCCTCCCGTCCCATCCCGCCCCCTTCTGACGTAATTACAGATATCTACATTGTCTTTTTGACTCGTCACAATTTAACTTTAGATATCTAAAAAAAGGACAATGTAGATATCTTCAACTGAGGGGAATTAAAGATATCTTGAACTTCGAATTCTGACTAGTCAGAATTAAATTGTAGATATCTGAAACTGGAATTACGACTAGTCATAATTCAGTTGCAGAAATCCGCACTGTGAATTACGTATATCCCCAACTGAATTGTAATTATATGTAATAAGAAACCCCATACACATGAACGGCAAAAGTAGTTTGAATCGTACTAGTCAAAATGTAATTATGGATATCTAAAATTAGGGTTTTGCTTAGTCAAAAAAGAATTACAGATATCTTGAGTTAGAGTTTTGACTGGGTAAAACGACGTTGCAGATATCTCTAATGAATATCCTGTCTAGCTATTGAATGTTAAAATTGCTTGCCATACACACACACACACACACACACCCTCAACTTCCATCCGTTCACATGCACATGATGCAAGCTATATGCATGGCTTGCTTGGTCGCCACGGCGCCAGCTGGATCTGCCCAGCACACCGTGCACGCACAGAGAGAGATAGAGAGAGAGAGGAGAGGGGGGCGAGGGGGGGAGGATGTTGGCAGAAAAAAACCTATTGGAGTGGAGGATGGGAGGAGACGTGAGGATGGGAGGGGACGTGAGGATGGGCGGGCAGCAGAGAAAAGACGGAGAGATTGTAGAAGGGCTGAAAACGGAGATAAAGGCAAGTGTTGGGGGGTGGAGAGGCACAAACCTCGGTAAGAGCAGGAGGAGAGCGGCAGGAAAGTCATGACTTCAGGTCCAGTTTGAAAGAGCGGATTGGCAGGAGGCTTTGACCCCCTCTGTCCTCTACCCCTCTGCCCATCACTCCATCCTCCCCCTCCATACATCTAGTCCTTTCATGGGGGTGTCCAGCTGGCACGGGGCTGGGGGCTGTTGTCGGCGTTCAAATACACACACACACACAGTCACATCTGAGGGGACCGGTGGAGAAGCATTTCCTGGATTGCCTGCGGCAAGCGAGATAGCTGTCCACCGGAAAGCACATAGTCACTTTGCAGACACACACACATACACACACACACACACACACACAGTTTCATACATGCACACACGGACAAATTGGACCATGCAGCTCTGTGCATAAAATAATCAGACGATCTAGTCATTGGGGGGAAAACGCTGGCACCGAGTCTCTCGGACATAAACCCCGGGCCAACCTCTGTGCAGGCTTAATGAAACACACAGACTGCGGTGAGCGATAGTGGAATAGTTGTAACGGTATAATATATTCTGAATATTAGTCAAAAAATAACTCAATACAGTACTCCGCAAAATTTTGATTTGAGAAATTAGAGGAACTATTAGATGCTTGTTTCTGATTGGCTGACACATGTCCCTTAAAGGGGACATATCGTGCTCATTTTCAGGTTCATGTTTGTATTTCGGGGTTTCTACTAAAACATGTTTACGTGCTTTAATGTTCAAAAAACACTTTATTTTCCTCATACTGTCTGTCTGAATATACCTGTATTCACGCTCTGTCTGAAACGCTCCGTTTTAGTGCATTTCAACGGAATGGCAACAGAAATGCGTTGCTAGGAAACAGCTCGAGTCCATGTTTACTTCCTGTCAGCTGATGTCGTTCACATACACTGCAACAGGAAATAAACTGGGACACATTTAGTATGTTTACATTTAAAACTGTGAAATGGTCTAAATATTGTAGATTTGTGACATCACAAATGGACAGAAATCCTGACGGCTTGTTTCAAACACACAGTTTCTGAATACGGGATGTGTGTGTTTCTCCATGGAATGAGTGTTTTGATACTTTCACAATATTTATATATCACTTAAACCTGCTTTATAATATAAAAGACATGAAAATCTCACTTTTTACAATATGGGACCTTTAAGGCAACTCTATATTAAAGGGCCAGTGTGTAGGATTCGGGGGCATCTAGCGGTGAGGTTGCAGATTGCAACCAACTGAAACTTCTCTCGTGTGCAAAGCGTGTAGAAATACAGCGGCTGACGTGAAAACGTGAAACGACAGTGTTTGGTTTGTCTGTTCTGGGCTATAAACGGTTCATTCTAAAGTAACAAGAACACAACAATTCTTATTTTAAATTAATTATACACTAAAGAAAACATACTTATTATACTGAATTCCAATTTCTCCCTTTTGATCCCCTGAAAAGTTGCATACTCTTCCTTTAAATTGCAGATCACCATAACAACAATACTCTCCCTACCACTAGTAACAAATTGAGTTATTCAGACCATCAGGGAAAAAAGCAAGAAATATATTCAAATATATTGTATTGTAATTCATTCCCAATGCTGCTCAGAGTAATTGCAGTCCACAGCTCTTCTCCCTCTCCTTTATGCAGAGGTACATGCTTGATAGAAATGTCCTTGTTTCAGTTTTTACTATGCCAGACTTCAAAGTAGTCACAAAGTAGTACTGGACGTCTGTAGTGTGCTGGTTTGTACAGAATCATTGGTAACTTGTTACAGGAACCTGCCCAGTTCTGCGAGTTCATACAGGTTGGAGCCGCCCATATCAAATTCTCATACACACACGTCAAGTACAGACATAAAGCCGTAGCTAATTACCACGTCTCCGCAGCTTTGCAGGGCTTCCTGTATGTATGATGTGTTGCTACAGTAACAGACAGGAAACGGCCGCCTGTTTAGACTACCAGTCACATCCCATCTGATCTTCACGTCTTGGTGGATCTGATTTAGTTCCCTCTAGTTTGGGCCACAACAGCGTAGCATCTGATTGAGTGAAATGCAGGGGGGGGGAAAGAAGAACAGCGGTGTGCCCTCCTGCTGAACTCTCATCTGTCTGGAAGTGGGAGGTGTGGACGTTAACGGTGGTTCTGGTTTATTCTTGGGCTCAGTTTGATGCGGTTGGATATTAATACCTTCACACTGCCAAAAATACAACACAGCAGATGTCTCAGTGAAAAAAAAAAACTGTTTATCAACAGAAATCCAGTGAAATGGCGAACCGTGATGTATTCCATAATTGAAAACAAAAAAAAGAAATCTGTTTGTTCTATTTAGTGTGGAGATGCTCACAGGATCAGTTAGCGGTGTAATATTTGTTATTCAAATAATTTGGTGAAATTTTGAAGCCTTGCTGTTTTGCTGTTTTTACCTTATTACTGCTCCCCGTGTCGGTCTCGCACCGTCTGCTCGCTCACACAAAGCCGGGGTTTATCAAAGCTGTTTGTCTTTCAGTGTGGAGGCTGGTTCCTGCGAAGCTGCTGAAACAAACACTGTTGTCAGAGCTTCACTACAACACAGCGTGTCGTGTCTGTGTGTGGTTATTAACAAACACGTCGCTCCCGAGAAGATGTCCTTAAAAATGAATTCACGAGGCAAAAAGGAAATGACATTTCAGAATGTCTCGTGTTGGATTTTGTGGTGAAACACCACACAGGAAGACACGGTTAAAAGTGTCAGAAACTCTTACAGGTAAATTAGATCCACCAGCGTATATAGCCGGGGCGTGAGGGGATAGGAATTACTGTTTTTATGGGTAAACAAAATGAAATGTCACATTTAAAGTGGCTGCGTTTTAGCTTGTAGCTGATAGGAGCGGTTGAGGGGCAGACGGTTGATAAGTTTGAGCAGAATGTTATCGATTGTGACTTTTATGTCTTTCTACTCGTACACTAAGAAAAGAGATTTTAATAGAAAAATAGCAGAAAGGTGTTGAGTTGAGGTGTTGAATGTTTAATACTTGTAATGACAACCAATGTAATTTCCTCAGTGTCTACTACTAGCAACACATTTAGAGGTTTATTCAGACCGTCAGGTAAAAAAGTAAGAAATATATTCAAACATGTTTTACTGTAATTCATCTCAATGCTGCTCAGAGTGATCACAGTCCACAGTCTCCCTCTCCTCTAGGGAAATGAATGTGTGATGACTAGGGATGCACCGATACCGATATCAGTATCGGGTATCGGGTCCGATACTGTGCTCATGTACTCGTACTCGCAAAGCGGCTCCGAGACAACGGCACCAATACCACTTTACGGTGGTGCGCCCGACCCCGCTGGGCCGGGATCCCACTTCAGCCGGCGCGCACCGGCCCTCACTTTCATTGCGCCACGGGGTTTCGCTTGCACCCTCTGACTCGCGCGTGCGTTGGACTCTTTAGTCCGTGTTTCAAGACGGGTGGGCCCCAGCCTGCCGTGTGTCGCACATTTTGAACAGATAACAAAATGTGCGATTACCTATTTGAATGGATTTACAGCCCTAGTTTTCAGCAGTAATTTTCTAACATGTATAATGTGTTTAAAAACTAATGTCTTATTTTTTTTTACCTCGACTTTAATTTTATTGTGATTTCAATCTGCATAATTACTGATCTCTTATCAGTTGTGTTGCTCAGACAGCCGGGTGAATCCTTATTTTGGCAGAAACACTGTGAATGACATTATTTCCACAGGGGAGTGATTTACTGATGAAGTTTATCCCCCTAACAAGCAAGCAAGTGGGAAGGGGGCTCTCTCTGTGCATGAAAAGAAATATTTCTGTGACAATCAAGAGACAAAGCTGCAGAAATCTGATAGAAACTTCCGGAAATCACAGAAAGAGCTCCGTGGTTTCCCCCTCGGTGTGAGTTTTGGGGCCGCGGCCACGCAGGGGGTAACGTCTGTCAGCGAGATAAGAGCTGAGGAGAGAGCCTCCAGGCTACGGCTTATCACACACACAGACCTGGAGGGGATACACAAACACACACATGCATCCGTACGGGGTGGGGGTGTGTGAAGCCTTCCACGTAGAGAGATTTGAGGTGGGGGGAGGCTTATATCTGACCTCAGTATCAGCGGGATGCCCGGCAGCGGTAACTTCAGTCTATTTCTCTATCTGTCTCACAGCAGGATGACCATCCAGTCAACAGATTACCGCCACCGGTGCGGCGCTCAGAAAGAAAGAATGTCTGTGTGGAACATTTCCACCGGCTCATATTTGTGGTTTTATGATTAGAGCTCATTCACTATCTGAGAAAGAGACTGACCCGGGGCAATCAGAGGAAAACGCCGCGGCGTTTTGTATTAATCGAGCAGCGGTGGGAAATAATCATCTCATCTCCAGTCGAGTGATTTGTGGTGGTCGACGACGAGATTTCTGGAGAGTGGAGCTGACCCCACAGGCTGGGTGCATTATGGGTAAAATATCAGATGTGTTTTATCGTGTCGGGGCGGCTGTGGCTCAGAGGGAGAGCGGGTCAACATACTGAACCCTGTATTGCTCCCGAAGGCTGAGCCATCGGTGTGTGAGTCAGTATTTAGATCAGATCCTGATGGGCAGGTTGACACCTTGCCATCAGTGTATGAATGTGTGTGTGTGAACGGGTGAATGCTGACATGTAAAGCACGTTGAGTGGTCGGAAGACTAGAAAGGTGCTGTGTAAATGCAAGTCCATTTATCATTTTCAACTATGTTTTAATATCTAAACACAACATGATCTAACAGAGCATGAGAACTACACTTGAGACATAATTATACAGTAGGATATTATAAATTATGGATAACGGACCAAACACTCAGTGTTCAGCTAAAACCACCAGAATTAAACACCCTCTTTATTCTTTCTTTTTTTGAACATTTAATAATCATAATATAAGGAATAAGGATCTCATAGAAAAGGCCCAGATAATAGTAATAATAATAATAATATTCATAGTGCAGTTTAACCTCAGTACATGTTGAGTACTGGATAACACTCTCATGTTCATATTAATTGATTCCAATATTTAATGGCGATTGATGGCATGATCGTCCATAGTTAATTGCGATTAATCGATGAATCACGTATTTTGTATCTGTTCAAAATGTACCTTAAATACTCTCATTAACATGGAAGAGGGCAAATATGTTGCTTTATGCAAATGTATGTATATATTTATTATTGGAAATCAATTAACAACACAAAACAATGACAGATATTGTCCAGAAACCCTCACAGGTACTGCATTTAGCATAAAACTATATGCTCCAATCATAACATGGCAAACTGTAGCCCAATAGGCAACAACAGCTGTCAGTGTGTCAGTGTGCTGACTTGACTATGACTTGCCCCAAACTGCATGTGATTATCATAAAGTGGGCATGTCTGTAAAGGGGAGACTCGTGGGTACCCATAGAACCCATTTACATTCACACATCTGGAGGTCAGAGGTCAAGGGACCCCAGTTTTTGTAAGCAGCCGTGCAATGCATTCTGGTAGCGTGGCGTCGCGATTCGAGAGGCTAGGCGTCACGACGCCCGCTCCTCATTTGCATAAAGTTGACGGCTCGTCTACTTTATGCAAATCACGGGCGTTGTTGATCCAAAATAAAGACAGATTCATCAACTGCATGGATTATTTCTCGCCTCAAATGTTTTCAGAAACACATTTCAGTGAACTATTTACGTGAAATAAGAGAAGAAAGTTTCCAAACGAGCCTCCATACTGGTTCCGGTTTGAAAGCTGGGTGCAGCAGCCAACGGCGGGAAAGCTTTCGTCCAATCAGGAGCCGAGTGCCTTGTTTCTAGGGACCAAGCGTCCAATGCTGGGAAGCGTCGCGTCCCCTCGCGATAAAAAACGCCCCTGTGGACACGTACCATAACTGTGAATTTAGAGTTTGTAATGTTCAGTTGTCGTCGTATGATCACAAACTATCACCAGTCTGTTTTTAAAAAAGTGTGTAGACCACATATTTGTCCTTGAGGTTCAAACTTTCCATGTAGCACTGTGTGTTTGGAATTTATTTTTAACATTACATGATCTACGGTACCTCGTTCACGTACCCTGTCCTTCAATATGTACTGCAAGACACCTTCAGGGGAGGAATAGTAGAGGTGTGTCTGGGGCATTAGGGTGGCCTGGTGGGGAGAGAGAGAAGGTTTCATTATTTAAAGGTCAACAGTTCAGTCCCAACATCAGCGCATAAAGTCAGTGCTAAAATATCAAATGTGATCTCATACATAGTTTGTATGTTCTGTAAGATCCACTGCTGACCGTGCATGTTGGGGTATTGTAAGAGAATATACAGTTTGGTTGTGCAACATTCAGCAGAACGTGCACACCAGATTAATACCACCAACGCAGCATCCATACCAGTTTTGTACTGAGGGCAGAAAACAATGTTACAGCTGTATGTAAATATACAAGAATATATTATGTTACAGCTGTATGTAAATATACAGGAATATATTCCAGGATAAGTATTGAAAGGTGTAATCCAAAGAATGACATCATTTGAACCAAACTATTATTAAATGAAAGCCAAATGAGTGAAGTAGGTGTGTATTTGGGGTGATTTCCTGTTCTATCTGTACATAAACGACACCTAATTAGGCCTGTAATTGGCTTACAATACAAAATACTTCCATAGAGCATAATAGCTGTACATTTTTGAAAAGTGTCTGTGTGGTACAGGAACAAATTAGCAGAATTAACAGAGGGGATTAGGCCTTTTGATTAACTGAAAATGAACAAAAAATAGGGTTCAAGAGGTGCGAACGGAGGAATACGGAGGGTGCTGGCTCCACATAATAAAAGTCTGATTATTTCTACCAAGTCTCCTTGCTAGATTATTTTCTGGGAAGTGAGCCAAAAGTTGGTGTTACATTCTCAGCCGGTGGCAGTCCCTTTTTATGTCTTTCAAGGCAGTTGCAGTACCAGAGACAAAGAATTAAACTGAGATGCAGCGAGACCACGAGAACAGAGGGCTTCTCTCACAAGCAGACTCAGAGACACCTCTTCTCATGAACAATTTAGAGGTGTTGTTCTGTTCATCAAGGACTGATTTTACACACTAAAGAGGAGGCATCCACCACCAGCTGAGATCAGGTACAAGTCCAGATCAGATGAAGGGAAAACTGAAAAAATGACCACCTTAGTAAGTCAGTTAAGATGGATCTAGACACATGAATATCATTGTTCCTGTGATGTCATTTATGTCTCTTGTTGCACAAGAATGATATTGTCAGCTGACAGTCTTGAGGAGAGAGGTCTGTAAATTAACTGACGTAATGTACGTCACATACTTAACTTACGTTACATACTTAACTATGTTAACGGCGTGTTTAAAACTGCAGTTTTCCCTGCAGCATAATAACGGTTGTGTTAACTGAAAACAGCCATTCAATGGGCTGATAACATTTGAAACAAACACAGGACTTTCACACAGGAGACGACTGTTTGTGTCCCGTTTGTGTCCACGTAGACTTAGATTAACAAATGTACGTCACATACCTAACTTCCGTGATGTACATTGGCCGTTATCAGTTGTTATCACTACTATTGTAATGCTACAGACAGGGCAAACCGTTTTAAACATGGCGTTAACGTCAACATAGTTAAGTACGTAATGTACGTCACATACTTAACTTGCGTGATGTACATTACGTACTTAACTATGTTAACGTTAACGCCATGTTCAAAACAGTTTGCCCTGTCTGTAGCATTACAATAGTAGTGAGAAACAACTGATAACGGCCATTTAATGGGCTGATAACATTCAAAACAAAAACAAGACTTTCATCCAAGAGATCGATGTTTGTGTCCCGTTCGTGTACACGTAGACTTGTTTTAACTTAAGTACGTAAATGAATTTACATAACATATGTCACATACTGTACTTAAATTACATAACATACTTCATTTACATGATGTACATAACGTACTTAACTGTGTTAACGTTATGTCCTCATATAGTGATTTCATTTAAAGGAGCAGTGTGTATGATTTAAGGGGATCTATTAGCGTGAATGGAATATCATATTTATTATTTTTTCTTTAGCGTATGATCCCCTGAAACTAAGAATTGTTGTGTTTCTGTTAGCTTAGAATGAGTCCTTCATATCTACATAGGGAGCGGGTCCTCTTCACAGAGTCAGCCATTTTTCTACAGTAGCCCAGAACAGACAAACCAAACGCCGGCTCTAGAGAGAGCTTTTAGCGTTTGTACGTTACCTGAAGGCCACCGTAGTCCTCCGACATGCTTGTAAAGGGAGGAGTGAGCGGAGAGGTATTCAGCTCTCCTCAACCACTAGATGCCACTCACTCCTACACACTGGTCCTTTAAAGGACCCACAGAAAATTCACCTGCTGTCAATTCCAGTCCAAAAACTTCCCAAACTGCTCTGTGGTGTATTCGACTTCAACATCAACCAAACCGAGCCTGTAGTTTGAAATGTATCCGTCTTGTCGAAACGGGATGCATTATTGATACGCAGCCGGCAGAGTTGGAATACGAGCAGAGCGGTTGAGGGGGTTGAGTGTTGCGTGGTATATAGTGTAAATATTTTAAAGAGAGCTACTTGTTTCTCTACGTTCCTTGCCTAAATATTTCACATTCGGGGGCCCTGTGCGGGTTGATGCAGTCAAGATTTCAAGACTTTTCCCTCTTACTGCTGCAGTCAGAAGAGAAGGGGTGAGCTCATTGATAGAGCCGAGGCGAGGCGCTGCTGGTTTCAATCAGGGGAGAGGCAGCGTGTGGGTGACCCGCGAATGCACAAACCAGCACGCGCTACGCATAGACTCGTCAAGTACTGTATCCACCTCCTCTGGGCTTCCTTCCAGCTCTTCGTTTCTCTCTTTTCACTCGTGTTTTTTTTCTCAGTCGGCCTTCCAAGTCCAAACTTCTTCAGCTGTCTGGCTCCAGGCAGAATTACATGTTCACTACACACATAACAGATAACAGATCTACTGCATGTTACATACGTCAAACTGTGCACTCTGTACATACATATGTGGTTTTATTACGTGGTACTAATGCATAAATCGGCATCCTGCAATTTTGATATGCGCAAACGCACACTGTACTCATATTTGCTTCTGCACACAGATTTATACATTATGTGCACGGCATTGGACCCGTGCACCGAGCTCATTCTTCCCTGGACTCACAGGGTCAGGTGTTAGTTGTGATACCTGCAGTTGAAGCTTGGCGAGGGAGCCGTCCGTGATTACCTCTGTGCTCCTGCTACTGCTCAGCCACTTTTTACTCTTGCTCTCTCTCTCTCTCTCTTTTTTTAATGCAGTTCATTCCCACACACAGGTACAGATACACAGTCACACAAACACACACTCACAGATGAGCACAGACACTCGCACGACTTACATAAGCAGATACAGTGCATGCACGCAGACACACACACACGCAACTCTATAGAGACAAACACATGCGTGCACACACGCAGAAAACATCCAATTTGTTTCGAGGGCTCCGTCTCATTTCTCTCAGTGATGCAACTGCGAGCTATTCCCTTCTGGCCTGACACGTCCAAAAAAAAACTCAATAAACCCCCCATCTCGCTCTATGTGTGTGTGTGTGTGTGTGTGAGTCGTGTGTTTATTTGTGCATGTGTGTTATAATAATGGGCCGGACCGAGCAGTCTTTAATCCTGCAGACCAGTTTGTGTCTTTCAATTAGCCGGCAGGGCTTGTTCAGGGCCAGCCAGGGTCACAGTGCTATCACTATCTGCTGCTAATCCACTACGGACTGATCAATGCAGAGAGAGGTTGGAGGGGTGGAAGGTCAGGAAGGGGGGGAGAGAAGGAGGAATGTAAGGTCACATGTTTGTGGGAGACAGAGAGGAAAGGTTGGATGCATTAAGACATTTTGGCCGGTAAGAGACAGGAGACAGGAAGCAGGAGATGAAGGCGTGATCGACGAGAGAGAGAATCCAAAGCCTGGTTCCAGACCTCTAAAGTCTCCTGTTTGTTCAGTGATTTGTAAAGGTCTGGTGTCATGCCCACTGATTGGAGGAACAGTCGTCCAATTAACACTTAATAGGTGGGATGTGTATCTGTTACGGCTAAAATATGAATTAAATAAAATGGTTGTGTTTTGTTTTGTAAGTTAGTTAGTGACGTTTATCCCGTGTTGTTTATTGACGTTTGTTACGTGTTTTCCGTAGCTTTTTCCGTACGTGTTTTACTTAGTTTACTTTCTTATTTTAAGCCCAACCATGACGTTTTTCCTGCAGACGTCTGGCGTACAAATGACACACGAAAAGGCTAAAATGCGTACTTATGACAAGCGGATTGTCTGTGTAATGTCGTGGTGGCCTTCCCGTGATCCCGGGACTGATACTGTAGCCTATAAACCTTTCACACAGCAATGCAAATACATGATATAAGCATGAAGTGAATCTGGGGTGGGGTGGGGTGGGGGGGGCATTACTGCTGTCTTGATGTTTGCTTTTCATTTTCGTGCTCCTGATCATATTCATGAACAGGGCACAAGGAGAGGAGAGGAGAGAGGGAGAGGTGGGAGCAAAAAGAGCAGTGGCTTTAGAGAGCTTAATCCTCCACACTGGGTTTGCTGTTTCCCTCCCTGGCACCCCCATCCTCCCTCTTCTGCTCTTTTTTTAACTGTTTTGAAAGGATGGAAGTGATCCATCTGAAATGAGCAAAGGCACGCAAGCACATATTCATTCCCTTCTCTCTCTTTCTCTCCCCCCCTCCTCGTTCTCTCTACTCTCTTGGGCCCCTTTAACACCACAATCCCCTCCTCTCTCTCCCCCCCTTTAGCTTTCACTCTCCTCTCTCCTCTTCCATGGTCCAGATCTGCTTGGAAATGAGTCACCCGACCACAAACTGCCCCATTTAAGAGGGAGGGAGGGAGGGAGGGAGTGGCGGAGAAGGGAGGGGAGGGGGTGGGTGACTTAGAGAGGGAGATGGATTGAGTGAGAGTGGGCGAGAGGGATGGAGACAGAGAGGGAGGCTGATGGCGTTTTTTTCACTCAGCTGGTTCTGTTGATCAGTATCAACAGCCGAGGTCTGGATCCAATCAGCTGCCTGCATTCAGCCGAGCAGAGTAAGACTAAAAATATATTTGACAGTGCACAACACTGGCACATACACACACACACACACACACACACACACACACGCATACAGTAACCAAACGGCACACACGGTCACACATGCACAGCAGAAATGCAAATTCAGTGCATAATGCAGCACAGGCTGGGTGTAGAAGCAAGAACAGTACCAGGGTTTTGGATTATGATACATGAGCGTGTCATTGCTCATACATGTGTGTGTGTGTGTGTGTGTGTGTGTGTCCATGCATATTAGCTAGAATGTGCACAGAATTAATGAAGCCACAGACATGTAGGTGTGAGACATCACACTAATTACGCCAGAAGTGATGTAGCCTCGCCATCAATAATGTTCATTAAACTACTGAACCCTCTCAAGTTGACGGCTCCGTGCATGAGTGTGTGTGTGTGTGTGAAAGCGACTTGTTCACACAAGCAGTGAGTAAGCACCGCAGTCGGATGATGGATCGCCACCGATTTGCATTAAATGCTTCTTTATGTGGACACGGCTGGCTGACGCAGGCTATTTTTTTATCATCTCCGCCGGTTCAAAGTTTCCAGCGAGCGCTGAGGATTAAAAAAAACAAAACATCATCTGAGTCATAACTTGGCATCATTTAAATAATCGTTCACAGCTCAAGTGTGTGTGTGTGTGTGGGTGGGGGGGGTGGGGGGGGGTTGTTTAAGTCAACGAGGTAATTTGATTCTTTCCAAATCGCTCTGAGATCAATTCGCACCACAACATGGGTGGAACATTTTATTAAAACAGAGAGATGTTTACTCTTTTAGTCCAGCTGGTTTGGCTGCGGAGGTGAAGACAGAGCCATTAAAACTACAACCAGAACCCTTCAAAATAAGAGTCTGGGTCCAAGAGCCTTGTGGTGCAGCTTGTTAAGTATGTTCCAACTGTAAAACTTCAAGGTTGTGGCGTATTTATACACTGATGTTGACTCTTTTTTTTCACCTCTTTCACAGATAAGTCATAAACACAGGAGAGCAAACTATTTAGATCAGACTCAGAAAATGGATCACCAGAATTTTCTTTTTCTCACTTGAATCTCAGGGCTTCTGTAGTGTACGCCATGATACTAGCTGTCTCAGGCTAATGTGTTGCTACTACTACATACATTACCGTTGGGCTATCTATTGTGTATTTTACTCTTTAACTTTAACTCTCATGGACTCTATGTGCATGGTTATTAGATGAATTACTACTTTTTATGGGGACTTAATGTTGATCTTTCGCAGATGATACTCTGTTTTATCCTGGCGCGAGGGGTGAAGTTAATTTTTCTAAATTTATTTTCCTTGCTACAGTATTAATTCATTTTTACATCACATTTGGTCTTACTCATACTAGTGCCCACCACAAATGTCCCCCAGACCCTTCACTTAATCCTCCATGCCAGCAAAGGACACACACTGGAGAAAATATACTGTAATTTTTTCACACAGCAAAGCAAATAATACCACACATACAACAGACACATCAACAACTCTCATGAAGTGAATCTTGGGTGGGGGGCCAAAGTGTGGCACACCACACATGGTAACATTTTATTATAACAGTGGGATGTTTTAGTCCAGCTGGTTTGGCTGCGTATGTGAAGACAGTGTTATTAGAGCTCCAACCAAAACCCCCTTTAAAAACAAGAGTGTTTGTCCAAGAGCCATGTGGTGCAGCTTGTTAAGGGTGTAAGACTTTACCCCACAACTTCAACGTTGTGGCGTGTTTATACACCGTTGTTGACGCCGGACACCGAGCAGCTTCTCAACTCTGGAAAGCTGAGCATTAACAAATTGAACCCATGGGAAACTGCAGCCTGGACTCAGATGTTTCTTCATGTGTCCTCACAGAGAGGGTGGGGGAATTATGGCAAGAAACACAAACGTTACTGGAACTTGAATCACTGCTTTTCCAGTAATTCTCTAACCTGGCAGCGTGTCTGCTTCCCAAAACTGTCCAGTAAACAAGTTTGTTGAGAGTCTTGTAACTCTATGTTTACAGGCTGTGGTCTTCTCGTCACCAGGCGGTAAGAAAATAAATTTAACTTGCGAAATAAAAAGAAAAAGGAGGTGTGATTGCATCCTTAGGCAGAGATGTGGAATCAAACCTCCTGTCTTTTATATTACGGGTTTGTTTCTGTAATCACAGGCCACCCTGCCAGCCCAGCGGGTAGCATGTGCTCATTTTGCAATCTGGGTTTGATTAAATCAGACTTACCAAAATGCTTGCACCCCTTGACTGCAGCCTTCTACCTGCAACAGGATTTAAAGGCTAATTGTAGAACTGTGCCTCGCAGACAGTTACGGCCAGCATGACAGCACTACAAGACATCCTGTGATCCGGAAGGCTCTCGACTCTTTTAAGGTCACAGCGCTGATCTTAACACGGGACGCACATTTTCAAGGCGTATCTAATTATCCAGCGCCTGAAGGTGTCACACAGCTCTGTATAATCATGCAGGGAAAGGTAGAAAAATCTTAAGATCTGCTGGCTGAGAAGACATTTCCATTACTCCTTGGGATACGTGTGTGGGCTGAGGTTTCTTTTTTATTTTTTTTTTACTGTGGCACTTTTGACGGATGAAAAGGATGCATCTGTAACAGAACATTTTGATTGAAATAAAAGCATTGTGTCCTGGTGAACCCCCATGAACTTCATAATAGTTTAAAATGCTCAAAGGTCTTAAAACCCGTTAAAAACGAACAACTGCAATGCAAGAAAGAAAATGAAAACCAGTCCCAAAAACATGATTTATATTAAAGTGTAGCCTTGTATGATAATAAAAGGACAGAAATACAATAGAGCTGCTGGGTTCAGATACCTTAAACAAACAATGGATATAATCTGAGCCAATTGAAAAGCTTGAACTGACCTTGATTATGTCTGAGATTGAACAAATCCTTCAAATATAGTTGAGGATGCTCCCCTTTGCAGCTCGTTTAACTCGGCTCAGTCAGAGTCAAATATCAGTCATCAGTCGCCGCACAGCTAAAGATAACTAAGTTAATGTTTGTCACATAACTTCTTTACTTAAGTTACCGAACTTCTGGTATTATTTTAAGCCAAACCACAATCTTTTCTTAAACCTAACTAAGTAGTTTTGTTAAAGAGTCGGGCGCTAAAACGCAGCGTTTCAGACAGAGTGAATACAGGTCTATTCAGACAGACAGTATGAGAAACCCGATATCACGCTGAAGTGTGAAAATAGACCCACCGTGAACGTGCAGCACCAGCTGGGGGCAAAAAAAACAACACTTGGGTTCAGGCAAGAAAACTACTAAGTAACTACTAAGTCCATAAACTACTAAGAAAACGTCACGGTTGGGCTTAAAATAAGCATGTAAACTAAGTAAAACTAACTCGCAAAACAAAACACCTCTCCTGCTTGAAAGTCTTGTTTGGTGGACCCCTCCACCTCCACACCCACCCACCATAAGTGGTCTTTCTCACTTTACATACTACGTAACTAGCTCTGAAGTTAGACTTCTGTCACTACACAACATATGACAAATGTCACATGACAACCGTCAACTATAAAACACACGAGGCTCGTTTCGAGATGAGCTGCGCCTCGCTTGGAAAGTAGACGAGTTCAAGTCCGACTCAAATCTAACCGGCATGCATTGTGTTGCGATCGCAGGTGATCGATTCCGTGTAGTCTCTTGCTTATCTCCAACGAGCCTTGCACCTTCGTGCAGGTGTAATATTCACGTCTCGTTGACACAAAACCGGACACGGACGCGCTTTCCTCCTCCGGTGGACAGGCAAGTCTTTAACGCGCTTTGCCGTGAGACTGGACTGTGGTTTCATTTTGTACACTGTAACGTTACACCGCAGCTGGTTAATATTGGGCTCTGAACTCATTTGCCCTGTGTAAGTGGATGTACATGCACTCAAAATCAATATCCAGGCCTGTTGCTTCCATTTTGATGCTTTGCAGTGTGTTTTTATGGCTGCGTTTTACAACCATACAGTTAATCTGCGCTCAGTAAAACTCCTGGCTGGGGTTCATTCCCTCTGAGGCCTTAACATTCCTGTGGTGTTGTGTCAGATTTGTAGAGTGTGTTTGTAAGAAAATGAGACCAGCACATTCAGGTGGTGTGCTAACACACATATTCACTGTCAAAAGCAAGTCAAAAGTCAGTTAAGTTGCTTTTCTTTATATTCAGACTCTCTGGTGTGCTTTGTGCGTACATGAGCGCACGGCTTAATCAAATGTACAGTATGTGTACAGGCTGTAATTTAGGCTGAGGGGAGTTACTAAGGTGAATGGAGCCAGGAGTGGGGGAAATTATCTGTGGAGTGTGTGTGTGTGTGGGTTTTAGTGTGTAAGTGAGTCATTTATTGCGCGTTTGTATGAGCAACTGTGTGTGTGTGTGTGTGTGTGCAGCAGCTGGATGCTAAATGAGCGTAGAGCTGGAAGAGGAAGGTCGGAAGGCACTTGGGAAACCTCCTGAAGTTCATAACCCCTGCAGGGTGCCACAGAGTGGGGAGAACTTAATTAGACTGAGTGTGTGTGTGTGTGTGTGTGTGTCTGTGTATTGCATTGATGTGTGTGTGTTCTCATGCATGTAGAAGTAACTCCCACGTGTGCCTTTTTGTAAGTTTGAATTTGTGTTTTCTGCAGGAAAAAAAACCAACTCAGACGAGCTTTCAAGGTGAAAAGGGGTAATGAGCTTGAAAGAGATGAATCCACCCATTTATCTCCATTTCCATCCATCTATCTATCCATCCATTCCTTTATCCACACCCACTGCATCCACCCTCTCTCCCTCCCTCTCTCTCTCTATCTCCTTCCCGTCTGTCTATGCTCTTTAGTTTTCATCCCATCTGCTTGCTCTTTGTCAGAAAGCATCCATTTAAAATCCCGCGAGTCTCCGAGGAGAGAGCACAGCGCGGCTAAATGGGCCAAGAAAAATGCCAAAAACAAGATGCTTAAAAAAGTCATTCTGACTTCTTTCCCCTCCCTCCCTCCCTTTCTCTGTGTCTTTTTGTGTGGTTTACACTTTAGTTCTGTCTTCTTTTTTCTTCTTTTTGTTATACCACCCTCTGATTATTTCCTCGCTGATGAAAAGCGAGAGAGGAGAGAGAGCCAGAGATGAAAAGCACCGGCTAGAATCCGTGATGCAGAGACGGAATTGAAGATGATTTCAGCAGGAAATTTCCTCCGTCGCTGCGGCATCGAGGGGTTGCATGAGGAAATGATTGAGATCGTCATGGAAACACCGGTGGTTGGATGCAGGAAGGGGGGGGGGGGGGTGTGTAAGATTTTGGTTGTGGGGCAGATGATGTGTGTGCGTGTGTGTGTGTGTGCGTGGGTGTGTGTGGGAAAAGCAGGGATAATCAGGGCTAATTGAATAGACAGTGTGGGCCTTGGTGTGTGTGTGTGTGTGTGTGTCTGCATGAGTGCAAGTTTGTCTGTGTCATCAAGGGTAATTATCCTGTGTGTGTGTGTGTGTATGTGTGTGTGTGTGTGTGTGATGTACAGCCGCTGTGGCTGGGTTAGAGATGTGACACAGATACACACTGAAGGCTTTTAGCGTCTAGTGGCTAATAGATGTCTTTGAGGTTTGTGTGTGCGTGCGTGCGTGTGCGTGCGTGTAATACTGCTTATCTCTGTAAGTGTGTGAATGGAGAGCAATTTAGAGCATTAATCATTTATACAGTATGTGTGTGTGTGTGTGTGTGGAAAGAGTGTGTGACTGATTATGTTTGGATGCCTGTGTGTGTGTGTGTGTGTGTCTGCAGAGGTTTCTGTGTGTTGCTATCGAAAGAAGATATAAAGAGAACCTGAATGTTTTTCATTACAGTGAAACAATTAGTGCACAAATTGTGGCATAAAACTAACTGAAAACCCCGTTAAAGTAACATCATTACTTGCTTAATGTGATATATTTCCCATTAAAACTGTATTCTAAACTGTAAACCAATAACAAACAGTCAGGTACATTTTGTGTCTTGTTTGCAAAAAACAAGTTATGCTGTTAAATGAATGTGAAGTCAGCGTAACAGTGTACAGTTAAAGTGACAGATTGTTACTAGATCGTCTACTCCAGTGGTTCCCAACCTGGGGTCTGCCCCCCCTCAGGGGGACGCCAAAGATCACAGGGGGAGTGCCAGAACTTGTCTACTCAGAGGTTGTCAAAATTAGATGTGCACATGTAAATCTAAAATCATAACTAGAATGGCAGTCGGAGAGCGCAGACCTCCGCCCCCCCTCTCCGTGCAGCTGGCACCGTCATCCACGTGTATTTTTGTTTACATTCAGATCAGCTGTACGTAGCGGAGCATCGTAGAACACTTCATTCAAACTGGACAGAAACAAAATAAAACTCACCTAAACCGTCGTCGTTACTCTTTCCAACAATCACCAAGTGTGCTTTGGTTGAACTCAACTGTAATTTCATAGAGTTTAATGTGAAAAAACGCCGATTCTACAGTCGTTCTCCACCCTCCGCTCTCTCTCTGAAGGAAAGAGGCGGGGTCATGCGTCATCAACGTGTCATCAGTTACACTGTGCAGGTGTTATACCCAGAGGTCTTAATGTTCTGGCTGATCGGAATTCTTAAAAGAATTCCTGAATCTGGATCATGATCTGGATCGCCACCAAAATGTAATGGATTGTTCATTGTGCCACACCCCACCCCTCCAGAAAAATTCATTTAGATCTATTGCAAACTTTTGGAGTAATCCTGCTAACAGACAAACAAACCAACAAACCAACGCTGGTGAAAACATATCCTCCTAGGCCTTCGGCCTTGGCGGATGTAATAACACACTTACTGGATAATTAATACAAATGTATGTATTAGGGCTGTCGAAGTTAACGCAATAATAAACTTTCTTTAACCAATAAATGCAACTTGCAGTTTTGAAGATACTGGTATCATATGAAACTAGGAAAGGAATCCATCGGCACCAACCATGTCATACTAGCTTATCGCCAAGGAGGTTAAATAACGCTACGAAGTTGCACTAAATTTTGGCGAGGAAAAACTGGCGTGGTCATTTTCAAAGGGGTCCGTTGACCTCTGACCTCCAGATATGTGAATGAAAATGAGTCCCACTTTATGATAATCACATGCAGTTTGGGGAAAGTCATAGTCAAGTCAGCACACTGACACACTGACAGCTGTTGTTGCCTGTTGGGCTGCAGTTTGCCATGTTATGATTTGAGCTGAAAAGGCTTTTGAAGCAGTTATTACAAATATATATATATATATATATACTTTTAATGTGAAAGCTTATATTAAAGTTTGTTTCATAAATTGAATTTCTTTTCATTCAAAGACAGTGTAATGAAATGCTGACTGAATTTAAAATGGCTCAGTTGTTTTTCTTTGTCTCCCTGGAACAGAAGGGGAATAAATATCAGCAAAAACATTGGTATTGGTATCGGATCAGAATTTTGCAATCGCTGTATCCTTAGAAAACATTTAGCCTGGTCCCTTTAAAGGCCTGGTCACACCAGAAAACAAGGCACAGCAAACTTAATCTATATTGTAAGCCGTTGGGGTCGTTGTTGTGTATTTTAAGAACTATGTTTGATGTTGTGTGAGCGTGTGAAGTGCGTACAAGCATGTACACGTATATATCAAAGGGTGTGTCCAGCAAAATGTGCAGGTAAACAGCAGGAGGGAAAAATAATCAGTGCTGTTATTATGTTTACCGAACCTGTACAGTTCTTTGTCTCATTACTGTGCAATTACACTGAAGGGAAATGTACAGTACAAGCAGCCCTGTTTACCTGTTTAAAGTCCTCCCTCCACCTAAAAGGGCTTTTAGCCTACCTACTCACTGAGCTTCACATATAGTGTATGGTATATAAATGCCTTTAATGGCCTATGTACTTTGCCATAGCCTGATTTATAAGAAAACATCATGTTCCTGGAATATGGCACTGCATGTGTGCTTAGTCATTCATGAATAAATGCTAATCTGGTTCAGTCCGATTGCTGCATAAGTAGCACCCTGTGCTCCGTGCTACACAGGGACCTTTTTCTGTGCACTCTCATCAACTGGAAAAAATCGTAACCCATTATCGTCTTTATTGACGCACGCCTTCAGTCCGACCTCATGTCTTTCTTTCATCACGCCGTGTTCACAGGTTTTATTTCTTAAAATCAATCCCAAGATCCTTAAGAAATGTACCTCGTCGAAGTCGGCGGTGAAATGTTGAGCTTGCTTTAAGGGGTCAGTTTACCCCTTAAATCCTCGTCCCACTGTACGTCTGGGATTTCCAGTCTGCGTTGCCTCCGGGGCGCATTAACCCACCGTGATAACATTTGGCCTCGGCCTCAACTCCTGCACCTCTGCTAACGTTTCCTAGGATTATGAGCCTTCGCCTCCCAGACACACTGCTTATACTTGGGGAGGGTAAATCTTGACTTGATGCTCTTTACTGTAGTTTTTATGTCTCCGCGCCGGAGACGGCCGTCGCCAGAGACATTATGTCTTCAAGTTGTCCGTCCGTCCCATTCCAGCGATATCTCAGGAACGCCTTGAGGGAATTTCTTGTACTCGAGGATGAACTGATTAGATTTTGGTGGTCATAGTGTTGGTGACATGACATGTAAGATTAGGTGAGGTGTGTTTGTAACGAGGAGGGCTAATGAGTAATGACAAAGAAAAGAGGGAAAGAGACAAGGTAAGGAGATTAATAATTAATAATGATGAGAATGGGGGTTGTGGGTAATTTTAGCCTTGTGGGGTTGTTAATTGGCGATGTAATACCCCTGACCAGCATGCCCCGGGGGGGTCAATCCACTGTTTACCAAAGAACTTGTTTTGCTAAGAAGTGAAAGCTAATTGTTCGTTCCATTGCAAAGTCGGCGCCCAGCAGCAGAGCTACGCTTCCACCATTTTGGACTGAAAGCGACTACCGGACGCCAGTAAAACGCCCGCCTACAAAGTGTCGTACAAAAGTAAAACTAAATTATGTCTATTCTATTGTCATAATTTGAATGTCTCTACCGAAATGGCCTGTGTTGAACAATACAAATATTATGAATATGCATACAATTTTAACTATTTCCTCACTTAATTATTTATTTATTAAACTTTTTTTGTTTGGATATAAATAGATGTTATAACAATTCAGCACACAGACCTCCAAAATGAATGTCCAATTTAATTCTGTTGATGTCATGCTACTGGCCGATAGCCGGTTGTTTGGAAACAGAGACGTTAATACATCCACCACGGTGCAGGCTTACAGCATACAGTTCATGGGTGTATTATAAGATAATAAAAGTGATGAATTACAGCCAATATATCCAATTATTACAGCCGCATACAGCTAGCAGGAATCGGATATGTCATATGAGTGTGCAGGGCGGTGCCGTCCCGTGGGTCTGATGCAAGTTCATTATGCCGAGGAAAATAACTCTGGATTCTGCTGTTACTGAATTTTACAACTTTTAGGACATAACGATTTAAATGAGGAATGTTTAAGTGTTCGTACTGGGAAGTTTTCAGTTTCAGTCCAAAATGGTGAAAGCGCTTCCGCAGCGCCATCCAGCTGCCATTGTGAAAAAAGCACTGGAGTTTCGCCTTTTTACTTCTGTACTCTTTGACTTCGGCCCCATGCCCGTAGGAGGAAGCCAGTCCAATGATGGTTGGTGGAGGTTTTGTTTTTTAAAATATATTTTTTTCCTCCAGCTTTTAGTGTAGTTTGTTTTATGGCTCCGTATCACAATACGTAACACAAACACCATTTGAAACTCATGTAGATTATTTATATCCCCATAGAGAGTTTAGTCAGTGTGTATACACAGAAGGTTCAGATGCAGAGTTCTTCTGGAGGCAAAGATCAACCAAAGGTCGAATGTGTTTAAAGCACAGAGAAGCAGCAAAACAACAAATGGCAACCAATTTTTCATCAATTTGCATAAAAGCTGAGGAGATCCTCCGTCTGTGCCTGTGGCACTGGTTTGAATTTGGAAAGAGATAGAGATGACACAACTCGCGAGTGTAGAGAAGCCTGCACTCCAAAACAGAAAAAAGGTCTTTTAACGCTGATGACAGGCTCTTCTTTCTGCTGCTTGTTTGCCATGGAAAAAAACAAGCTACTGAATTTCTGAGTGCATCTTTTCTCTCTCTATTCACCGCTCATGGCATTCTTGAAGGACAGCAGGCTAGCTATTACTTGAATAGCAAGAATGGCTAGTTTGAAACAATGAAGAAATGATTTATAATATTGCTTGATTTCATTCCCCACACTGTATCCACAGCAGTATTTTTTATACGATGCTCCTGTGTGACCCTACAAAGTAAAACTGGTAACTGTGGCTCTTCACACTTTTGTTGAACTCAACCATTTACATTATTTGTGCCTCAGGAAAAAAAGGTTTATATAGCCAAGATTCCAGGTTGAAGGTTGTCCTTATTATACGGGAGACACTTTTTAATCATTGCGCATCATCTGTGGTGAACCTGCGAGTATTCATCCAGAACACGCTCTGCTAATAGTCCTGCTGACCTTTGCCTTATAACTTCAACAATGATCTGCATTTTGAGGAACCTGCTCAACTCTGTGTAGGAGGGGGTTGCTTGAATTCCCGAGAAGCACGTCGCTCTCCGGGTCAAACGGCAACTGAACAACATTTAAATTTTCATATTTTCTGTGCAATGCATAGCAATAACGGAATTATCCCGGCAACTTTATGAGCCCGACGGGGGATCCGCGAGCTCGCTGTTCAATAAAAAGACATTTTCATACCTTGTATTATAACATCCCATACAATGAGGCATATTTTATTTAGCGCAGAAAGTCGACTCCTCTGTGGTCTTTGAGAAGGAGAGATGTCTCATCCGTTTGTATTTAGTCTTCAAGTATAAGGTGTTAAGAGTATATATTCATGGGTACATTTTTACATGTCTCGTCCTTGACCAAAAGCTGCGTTTAATGAGAATTCCCACTGCGGAGCTTTTAGAGTCGCTGCCTCTGGCTTATTATCACGTTGAAGCAGCTCTCTGTGTTTCTCAGGACGGATTTCAGTTGAAAGAGGAAGGAGAGAGGTGGCGAAGGAGATCAACAAGAGATTATTTAGATTTCACTATTTTCATACCCCTTTGACTATTCTCTCTCTCTGTTTGTCTCCATCTCTCCACCGCTCTAACTCTTTCCACCTTGCCTCCCCAAATCTTCTCATTTAGATTATCCCTACCGCAGTGAATGTAACTGAGTAGTAATGGATAGTTTCCATGGGCCTCTCTCTCTCTCCCCCCTAATCTCCTCCATGTACATGACACTAATACAGAGACTGATATAAGCTCCCCTGCCTCTCTCTTTGACATTTATCACCGTGCTTCTTAATGCAGGCAGGCTGCTGCTGTTGATGAGAAATAAGGATGACAAGCATGGCCTATTTTCTTCCTGCTAACGATAGTCTCTCTGCTTTTTTTTTCTTCTTTTTTTTCACTTTTTTTTTCTCTCCCCGCCGGAAAATATGTTCACAGAACAGTGTTTACTAAAGCGCCTCATTGGGCGGTTGACAAGGATTTGACGCTGACGTTGATCATGCTTCTGGCACATTTTTGTCAGAGCTAATCCACGATCCATTACTGTTTTAGATTGTAATAAGTGATGTCGGAGAACGCCTGCAGACACCTCGCATCTGATAAAAGCTGTTTTCTACCGCACGTATAGACACGTGTTTTTAACCATTTTCTAAAGCAATTAAACAACATATGGTGTCATGACGAGCTCATGTGTCATCACATACTCCCACACGGGGACCTGTTTACCACGCTCTACCCAATGAGCCCATTTGATAGGACAGTAACAACAAAATTAAATGTGTGTGAAAGTTATACCTGATGTTATATTAAAAACATCTCCTATAGAAACTGTCCTGTAAAGAAATAGTCAGCTCTTATTTGTAATAGGGCTCTCAAAGTTAACGCAATAACGCAAATATGTTTTAACGCCACTAATTTCTTTAACGCATTAATGCAACTAGCGATTTTTAGGTTGCTCAGTTTTGAAGCTAGAGCAAAGATACTGGTATCATATGAATCATAAAAATCGAAAGAATCCATCTGTACCAACCATGCCATACTAGCTTTTCTCCAAGGAGGTTAAATAACGCTAAAAAGTTGCACTAAATGTTGGAGAGGAAAAACTGTCATGGCCATTTTCAAAGGGGTCCCTCGACCTCTGACCTCCAGATCAGTGAATGTAACACACACTGACACACTGACAGCTGTTGCCTGTTGGGCTGCAGTTTACCATGTTATGATTGGAGCATATTGTTTTATGCTAAATGCAGTACCTGTGAGGGTTTCTGGATAATATCTGTCATTGTTTTGTGTTAATTGATTTACAATAATAAATATATACATACATTTGCATAAAGCAGCATATTTGTCCTCTCCCATGTTGATAAGAGTTTTAAATACTTGACAAATCTCACTTTAAGGTTAATTTTGAACAGATAAAAAATGTGTGATGTTGTGATTACATATTTTAATCGATTAACAGCCCTATTTCTTACACCCGTAGTCTCCAACATGGTGTAAACAACCAGTGTGGCGAGACTGATCGCCATCATGATAATGGAGGACAAATCTTTGCTCCCAATCTTCTTGTACTTTGCATTTGATTTATTATGGTGGCAGGTCATTATACAATCAGCTGCTGGGACTTTTCTTGAGGGAACTAGAGCTTAAACCTTAATACCAACTGTGCCTTGGTTAAAGTAGTTTTAAACCTTGTTTTGAACCCACATAACCAATTCATTAACTGATGCAATAGCAACAAATGCAACAAACCATTATGACCTTCCATGTATCTTTCATTTTTGCTATTGTGATCTTTTGCTGATTAGCTGCACAACAACAGGACGGAGTACATGCTTCAAGGTTTCTGTGTTCGCCGCACCATTTTCTCTTTAGTTTTTATGCTAAGTGCAGTACCTGTGAGGGTTTCTGGACAATGTTTGTCATTGTTTTGTGTTAATTGAATTCCATTAATAAATATAGACGTAGATTAAAGCAGTATATTTAACCCGACCCTATCAGTGGATAGGTAGCAGCTAACTAGTTCCTTTACATTACTGCGTAGAGATCATCCCTCAGCTTTGGACTTTGAGATTGGAGAGAAATCTGCGTGTGACCCGTGATCTATTGACAAATGAACATGCCAGCTCTAATGGGCCTTTGTAGGAGTGTTGTTCTTTAAAGCCTATACACAATGATAGATTTGTAAGCACTTGATTAACAGAAGAACGGCAGCCACCAGAGAGCCACCACAATAGGCCATTATTAAACTGCCTCTCACTCAGGCTTTTTGACAAATACCACTAATGCCTAAAATATAAATGGCACAATAAATATAAATAACATTTTGGCTCACACATTGTGTTTCCTTGCCAGTCTGTAAGTTTTGCAGAGAGAGAGAAAACTAGGACAGGCAAAGTTGGATTCATCATCCTTAATGCCTTCTGTCACTTCAATTGGATATCACCAGACACCGTCCCCGAATTTAGACATCATATCCTGTCCCAAGAGCCCGGCCTCGTCCGCCCAACCCGTCTGTCTCACCCTGGCATAACCCTCCTGCATCCCCCACGTGAGACCAGACCAAGGCTGCGTTTGAAATGAAACTGAGACCTCTCTCCGCTCTCCACCAAAACACCTCCTCCCTACTTTTCCCACTCAGTACCTCTCCTCTTTCATGCCCTCTCTTTCTTCTCCTACACCCTCAGAATGAACAATTTGTGCGAATCAAAGGCTTTCAATCCAAGCTCACTTATATGTGACATCCCCCCACTGGTTTTGTTAACATAACTCACACTCGCCGGCACCGTGCAGATTATTATTTGATGTCCAAATGCGATTTCATTGAAAAAAAAAAAAATGTCATTCTCTCACTGGTGCTGCCCTGGCACGTAACCCCACACAGTGCTCATTTCAGCCAAGCTCAGATTGTTTGATTGGCATTCACCGCTGTGTTTGCCAGTAGTGCTGGCAGAACCTCGCTGTTATTTGCATAAAACAGGAAGGGCTTCAAATTTCCCTGCTGTTCTGTGTTCAGCTGCCCTTGCTGCACCCCAAAGAAAAATCAGCATGCGATTCACAGAAAAAAAAAAAGAAAATCGCTCTGCTCTATAGGCTCGATGCTTCTCCTCGCCTGGTTTTACACTTTCTTTTCTCCTCTTTTTTAGCCCAGCGTGAATCCACTCGTACAAATCCTACACCATCTGAGCCAGACTCTCTTTTCTCTCTCATATTCCTGCGGAGAATCCTCTTATAAATGTCCCGGCATGAGTCTTGCTCCGCAGTGTGAACCTTTTACCTTTGTGCGTTGCCGATCAGTGAGATCTGGACTCGGTCCTGGGTTGACAGCGGGCGATCACTCTGCCCTGTGGTTTGACTAGCTGACCGATAAGAGAGGCATGGGGAGGAAGCAGAGGATGAGAGGGAAGAAAAGGGGATGAGGAGTGGGTATAATTAGGAGGCTGGGAAAGAAACAGAGGGCAAAAAAACGGGAGGGCTCGAGGGACGTCGAACATTGTGGCACTTTCCAAATGCAACTGTGTGCTCTTTTCCACTGAACCCTCTTCAAATAACCCCTCTGCCTGTCTGTCCCATAGACATACACTATGCATATACTAGATGCCGCATTGGACAGCCCATTGCAGCGATACGTCAACGTGGGCGCCATACTGGACAGGGCAAGACTGTACTTGTAACTCTATATAAGTGAACGAGGGAGCTGCCGTTTCTCTGGATAAAAAGCACTACAACGTCTACATCTCTCAACTGATTTCAATGAGTCGTTTTATATTAAAGGGTTTATGATCTACGTGGAGTAGAAAAATAAAGTTTTGTCTCCAGTTACTTAGAATCTGGATAGTTAAGTTATAATCGCTGCTAGACGCTCAGGAGACGAGTGTGCACCGTCGGCTGACATGAACTGAATTACTTAAAATAATTATCATAAGGAATTGATAAAACTCACGTTTGTCAAGTATGGCTTTGGTTTATTTACCTTGTTTAAGGTTAATACTTTTAGAGAGGTCCCTGTATAATATAATATAATATAATATAATATAATATACTATAATATAATATACTATAATATAATATACTATAATATAATATAATATAATATAGTATAATATAATGTAATATAATATAGTATAATATACTATAATATAATATAATATACTATACTATAATACAATATAATATAATATAATATAATATAATATAGTATAATATAATGTAATATAATATAATATAGTATAATATAATATAATATAATGTAATATAATATAATATAATATAATATAATGTAATGAAATGTCTTCCTCCGTTTTAGCGATCATGCTACCGCTAACACTGCTACTGCAATTATTATTATGTACTTACTAATAGGAGCAATCAGAATAACAGGTAAATAGTAGAACATAAATAAATAATGGTAACAATAAATATTAGTATAATATTAGTTATGATCTGACCTTATTAAAATAATGGTGATAATACAGTTATTATATTATTATCGCGTAATTATTAACCACGACATGCCATCAGTTTTATTGTTTGTAATATTAGACACATATTGTTTTTAATACGTATCGTACATTTCATGTTTTAAACACGATATCATGTTAGATATGTCAATAAGCTAACATTAGCTTATATCTATTAGATAACAATAACGAACGTTAGTTAGCTCTTATCTGATGTTAGAGAAGCAAACGTTTTGTAAAGATGTAACGTTAACTTGAACAGTTGATAATGTGAAAAAAGCTTAAAGGAAAATGTGATAATGTGATGATAGTAGTTTTTCATAATGACCTAATAATTGCAGCAGTGACGTATTTAACAGTTTTTCACCAAAATCTTTTGGAAAAGAAAAAAAAAATCGTAACGTTGACTTAACGTTACTCCTCGTAGATCATAAACATTTTAATATAATAACGACTCGTTGAAATCAGTTGAGAAATGTAGACGTTAAAGTGCTTTTATCCAAAAAACGTCAGCTCCCCCATTCACTTGTATGTGTTCACGGGCCAGTCTTGCCCTGTCCAATATGGCGCCCACGTTGACGTACGATCCAGGAGCCAATGCAGCGTCCTCGTATACATGTCTATGGTCTGTCCTGTGTGTCTGTCTCTCTGTCTGTCTGTGTGTCTTTGCTGGGCCGACCTCTAACCCGTGGCAAAGACACGAGGCACAAAGATACCCTCTCATTTTTTGTTTCAATCTTCAACTGAAACAAGAGTGGGGAGGCAAACTTGGCTCACACCAACATGAAGTATAGAGCGAAGGACCGTTAACAGTAGTAAAGGCTTTTCCCCAGCTGGCAAAGGGGGGGGGTGCGGGGCCACCATAACTGAAGTGCCGGCAGCTGGACAGACATGTGTTTATTGCAAAATGCAGCGCAACAAGCCGCTGGGAGAGAGTGAATGAGTCCCATTCAGCCTGATCCCAGCAATGACTGACTGCACCCTCACCAAGGGATTACACTGAGAAGAACATTACTACACACTTGTAAGAGGATTGTAACACACGTAGTGGAAGACACTATCACTACAGCACACTGACAATAAAAGAAGAACTGTGAATACCGCCTCCAAAACGGAGCAAGACTTTCTTACAAAACAGCCATCAAATTCCTGCCCTTTTTTTTCTTTTCCTCCACCCATTTTTCCACCCCTCCTTCCATCCCCTCTGCAGAAGCCCTGGAGGATCCGTCCAGCGCCGGCGTCGTGGCGGGCGCCGTGATCGGCTCCCTCCTAGCGCTGCTGCTGGTTGTCGCGCTCATTGCCGTTCTCCTGAGCCGTAGTCGCCGGCAGCAGAGGCGCGGCTACCCTAGCAGCGGGGAATCCATAGCGACCGGCAGCGGCGGCAGCAATGGCGGAGACTATGGCAACAAAGCCCGCCTGCTCTTCAGCGGCACCGGCAACAACAGCAGTAAGAACGGGACGGGCGCGAACAACAACGGGCCTATCTACACGTATCGGGAGGGCTGCGACGCCACGGGGACTCTCACAGAAAAGGCCAACGACTACCACCATCATCACCTCCACCACGCCTCAATCGGAAACCCCCCCTCCGCCCACGACATCCTCCTCAGCGGCGAAATAGACGAAGCTGAGAGGAGGAAGTTCGACCTGGATGACAGCATGGAGGAAGAATACGACAGGTTCGGAGGCATCGGGGGAGGCGGGAACATCCTACCTCCGGCCTATCACGTCCACAGAGGCCACGGCGGGGAAGAAGAAATAGACGTGTACCTGGACGACGACATGGAGTCTCAGAGAGACGGCTCTGTCATTTCCCGGACTGCCATTTATGTCTGAGGAGAAAGGGAAGGTGAGGGTGGAGGAAGAGGGGGAGTTCGAGCTAGCCTTCATCGCCTCCATCTGCTACCTGCTTCACATTCAACCCGATTTAAAGAGACGCCATCGATCACATCCTCTCCGCTCGACACCGACTGTAATTTTATAAAAAAAGAGGATGAAAAGAAAAATGGAACCAGAAAGTCAAAATTAAGTTTTTGTGAAGCTGATGAAGAAAAACTTGCGATGGCAGTCTGTGGCTGAATATGTGACTGTGTTTAACCATGGAGACGGATATCGCTCGGCCAAATCTAACAAAATGGAAAAAAAAAAATACTTGCAAAAAGCCAACGAAAACCACAGCAACCCTGACGCAACGCTGCTTATCGCTCCGTTCTTGTTTCTTCAGCTTTGCTAGTGTGTGATTGTGTTGAGTGACTACACTTGTTTGTATTTACCAGAAAATCGTAAAGCCGACTGCACCGTATTCCAAAATCATTCAAACATCGCCTTCCTGTTTCAAAATAAATCGGAAAAAAACCCTTCATCAACATGTTGCACTCTTCATAAAACCGTCACAACGGCTTCTGTGGATGTTTCCGCTGTGCTGCAGACTCTACTGGGCCCTGAGACAACTTTTTGTTGGGGCTCATGGTGACTCGGGTTCGGGGGGGTTCCCCACGTCCCCCTGTGACACCACCTGGCTTCCTCATGGGTGCCACTAAACTGAGTAACATAACAGACTTAACAGTGTGTGCTTATGTGTGGCTGGCTGTGGTGTTAATGATGTGCATCATCTATATATTGGGCGCCGTCTCACTATAGCACAGTTGTTGTTCTTGTTCTTGTTGTAGATGTTGTCGTTGTTGTTGTTGTTGTTGTTGTTGTTGTTGTTGTTACTGTTGTGTAATGGTGTTGATCTCGCTAAGGAAAAGACACACCGGGAGCCTTGGGGGTTTCACACAATACCACATTGGGTCGGTAATGACTCATTTAATGGATACAAACTCTACCAACTTAGTTTTTTTTCTCCTTTCCTCTTTAAATCTCATTTTCTGTATTTCATCTTTCTTTATTTCCTCTTTCTTTCTCTCCGTCTCATTTCTTTCTGTTCCACATGCATCCTGCACCATTTGTGTGTTTTTTGCTGACGCTCTGTCCCACACACATCACGTCTCTCTTCTCTTATTCTGCTCTTTCTTTATTTACATAATGGGCGGCTTAGACGAGCGCCGCGATGACTGCGTGTGCAGGGAGAAGGGGATAACTCGTATTTATATTCCTATCTGGGTCGCATTCAACGAGGCAAAATATTCACCGGCTTTTGTCGGAGGCTGCTGTATTTCATGTATTCATTTTTCCATGTCCTGCAGAATGCTCTTAGGCTATGTACTGGATTATTCCATGTTCTGCATTCTGATTGGGCAGAAAGACACGGTCGAAGACGTGTTTCCAGAGAGGAAGTAAAATGGGCTGAAACTCCCGACTCCCTTTTGTTTCTCGTGCACTGTCAGAACTCCAGGTGACGCGACAGGACATCTGCTGACATGGTGGGATCGTTTGTCTTTAATGAGTTCACTGAACATGCAAAACTGGATTGGGAACGATTTGGAGACTGAATGATTTGTAATTAATTAACTGTACTTCTTAGAATTTATATATTTTTTGCAACACATTGACTAATGCATAGCATGAGTTGAGAACTGAGGTGCAGCTCTTATGTTTCTTGAACACATCTGCCTTATTGAGTCCCAGCTTCTTTTTTCCAACTCACCATCTTTATTTCAGGGCAAAAACAATTGTCAGTTTCTCAAATAACTGTTTAATTACCGTAAAACTTCAATTAAATACCGAGCCCCAATTAAACACTGAGTCTCCTGTTACTCGCCAAGTGTGGCTACACGTTTTGACAAATAAACGCAGGATCGGGAACGATAAATGAGTGTCGTGTGTGAAAATCGATCCTCTTATCTCGTGTAGTGTGTCATAGTACACGACAACCGACGCCATGTCTGGGACACCATGTCTGGGACGCCCCACGACACCCCGAGGAAAAGTCTAGCCTGTCAGAATTACCGTCTTGACACGCCTAGTGTGACATCTCCAACGACGTGTTCCTTTGCGTTGACCAATCAGGTGCTCTCTCCAGTGCTCAGTCGCAGTCAGGTCACTTGGTAATAAACAAACATGGCAAAGAAGAGGAGGGATGCTGAGTTTGCTGCTGTCAGGTGGGACAACGAAACTGATTCTGTGGCACCCAGGAGCACATCCACAACTGCTTGGTCGTGGTCATACGTGTTGTCTTGCCAGTCACCCGACCAAGACACTGCAAGAGTTTATGGCACTGTGATCGATAGATCTGACATGGTGACCATCGTCAAAGACAAAAATATCGTGTAGTCTGATCCCGGCATAAGTCCCGCCCCCATATCGCTCTGTGCTCCATTAACAGTCGAGCAAGCTTGGAACCCGGCAGAACCTCGGTCAACTCTCCCCTTTCCTGTTATACTTAGATATGCTACGTCTGTTCAAAGGTAACATTTCTATGTAAGTCACAATACATTGGTGTCTCGATCTTCACAGACACATTACATAGTACAGTCACAGTTAGAGCAGCAGTGTGTAGACATGGAGCAAATATGATGAGCAGTCGTCAATCACTCGCAAACTCTGAGGCAGCGCTGATCAAATATGAATCAATATTCTGTTACTGTACATATTTCACGACTCAAATGTTTTCAGAAACATCTTGTAGTGCACGGTTTAGCTGTAAAATAAGAAGGTTTGTTACCCGGCAGCCACGTTGAGATCAGTTGAGAAAATACCAAGCACCGCCCCCCAGCCGGAGAACAGCCAATAGGAACGCTCTCTCTCTAAAATGACCTGTGATTGGTCAAAGTCTTCCGTCACGGGTTAGATTTTCTAAAGCCTGAAAACAGAGCCATGAGGAGGAGCAGAAGTCTAGTTTTCTCTCAGAACACTTGAATTACAATATGCTGAAAGGTTATTATGGGATTTTCGCCCAATGATGCCAAAACCTTTCTGCCTACTGAAGTTTTAAATAATCAATTAAACAATAAACTATAAACTAATGTTTTGTGCAAAAGGAATTAAAGGCTTGTCCCCAAAATCCGCCTCTTGAGTTGAGTGATTGGAGCTATTAATTGAAGTTTTACGGTATCTCGCTTGTCTTTTTTATGTGGATGGTGGATGGTTGTGAGGTGACACAAGGAGGCTCTATGGAGGGGAAATCTCTTCATCACAGACAATCCTCCTTGGAGATGTGTGGAGAGCCTGTTAAAGTTAGCAAAATAGAGATGTGAGCAAGGCCACAGTGAAAGAGAAATGAAAGACGGACAAACTAGACTGGTGCTACATGCTTCAGCAGCTGAACTGAGCACAGCCTCTGCTTTTCAAGCTCACTATGTCGCATCGCAAGCACACACTTACTTACTGTAGACTGCACAGCGTTTGATCGAGCAGCTCTGGTGGCCAGAGTCACTTTGCAGTCAAGAGTACTGTGAGGAAGATCAAAAAGCGTGGTATATAGTTACAAGTTTTTCATTATGTTAGTTCAAGTCATATTTATGAGGAAGGATGTGAAAAGGGAATCTTTAAGGAATGTGATGATCTTCAACACTGGAAGGTCAGTACATTATAAGTGGCCTGAAAATGATCTCATACTCGTATTGTAAGTCTCGTCCCATTTCATTTACTCATGCCTCATTACAATGTAAGAATATATTGCGATAATAATTAAGATGTAATTACTCAAAGTGAATTCTGTGGGTATAAGATCTGAACGTTGCCTCGTCCATGAATTGAAAGTTGGGATGTTTTTCAAATTTTAAATTCAAAATCTCAAACACATTCTCACTCCCAACACGTCAACTACCGCCGCTTGTTCAGTGACCCTTGGCAGAGACCGATGCACGGGGTACCCCTCTTGCGTTACTACTGGACGGACCTGGGACGGCGTGTCAATACACGCTCGTTAAACGCAAAGTGTCCTTTCAAAATAAACTTCAGTTTTCACACCACTTAGTTAGGGTTAGGAAACGGACTTGGTTGACGTTAACTTCACTGAGCAACGACTCACGTGACTCACAAGACTGACGGTACTAACGACTCACATGACTGACGATACTAAAAGACTAACGTCTCTCACAGGACTGATGATACTAACGACTCATGTGACTGACGATACTAACGACTCACATGACTGACAATACTTAACGACTCACGGGACACACAGGACTGATGATACTAACGACTCACATGACTGACGATACTAACGACTCACATGACTGACAATACTTAACGACTCACGGGACACACAGGACTGATGATACTAACGACTCACATGACTGACGATACTAACGACTCACATGACTCACATGACTCACAGGACTGACGATACTAACGACTCACATGACTGACAATACTTAACGACTCACGGGACACACAGGACTGATGATACTAACGACTCACATGACTGACGATACTAACGACTCACATGACTCACATGACTCACAGGACTGACGATACTAACGACTCACATGACTCCCAGGACTAACGATACTAACGGCTCACAGGACTGACGATAGCGATGAGTCACATGACTCACAACTGACGTGTCGAAATAATGTTACTTTTAGTTTCATACAGGACAAGAACAGTGGTCTCCTGGTTGAAAGTCTTGTGTATGTTTGACCCATGCACCTCTCCTCCCGCCCGCCCTAATTGGAATCTCACGCTATTAATACTAGGTCACTTGCTCCGACCATTGAATAATGCAGCGGGTGGGTTTACATTGGCGTTAGTTGAAAGCCCGTTTCGTCATATACTGTTGCTAAATGGCGCCTCCATGCGTCGGTTTCCAGATGCCAAGGGGCGCTGCCCAGTCGGTGGTATTTGACGAGTTGGGTGTGAGAACGGGTTGAAACCTCAGTTGATGGATTTGTGTTGTGTGAAGGAAGTCCGTTTCAGAGTTTCAGGTCCCTTGTTGTTGATTGTCGTTGAACATTATACACTGTGCAATCTGTTATTCTGTAAATGAGACAGTTATATCTGCTATGTTACAATACATTTCTGTGGAGACATCTTCATAACGTTTCGCAGTGTGTTCCGACAGATTGCCAATTAATCTCAAAGTAAGTGAGAAACAGCCATACTGTAACTTCTGTTGCCTCACGGTGTCACATGTAGTAGGACTTGTTTATTGTATCACTGCAGTACAGTTTGGATTAAAGTATTGAAGTGTGTTTTCAACTCTGCAGGGTGCATGCACGCTCCAAGATCCGGACATTTAAACTCTGCACAACAAACTGTTTTGTTTGAGTTTCATCATTTAGATAAAAAAATATATACAGTGCAATGTCTCCAGGTTACAATTTGAACCTACAATTTAAATATCATTTATTACAGTTATGTTATCTTTCAAACAATTTCCCAAATGGAAAACATCATTGCTTATTGGAGTTTAAAATGTTAATGATTTTCACCCTAAAAATAAACCCCCTGACTTTTTGGAGTTCCATCTGTCTGCAGCACATTTACCCTCTATGTGGCCATTGTACGCCTCAGCACATCTGTTCTCTGGGGGGTTTCCTGCAGCAGCATAATTCTAAAAACACTCGACTGTGATCACAACTTTGCCACCTAATTAGTCCCAGAATCTTGTAGTGTGCATGAGCCCCTTAGTGAGGAAACTCATCATCAGTCATAACTTTTGTTTTTTTGCACAACCCATTTTCAATAAAAAAAAAAGAAACCTTTCTGAAACAATTCTCTCTGGAAAAAAACTGGTAATTAATTAAGCCGAGACGTGTTATCAGTCTATAAATACCGAGGCTCCTGCACCTCTTTCCTCAGCAAAATTCACAGTACAACGCGTACTGTGCACCTGCTCTGGGGGTATTTAGCCTCCTCAACAGATCTGCTCCAGGAAATGTTTCAAGTTTTGCTAACTCAAGGAGAAGTACACAGTCCCTTTGTCACAACACGCTCTCTAAATCTCAAACACTTCCACACACCTGGAGGCTACCCATGACATAACACTTTATGCCTACCGTGCTGCACAATTGAAGGCCCCACTTACACCTGGTGGTGTGTGTGATCTGTATCTGCATGGATAATAGTGACATCTGCATTTACTTCAGGTAAATAAACTCAATTCTGCCTGCATTGTTTTCTGTTATAATCTGCCTGCACTGTGATCAGATTAAGCGAGGCTGGTGGACGTGCTAGCTATACTGCTACTTGTTGCTTTTGTCGGTTTTGCTTAAACCAGCAGGGAGAAGCAACGCTAGATGACTTGCTTGTCAGATTTTGGTCATGCTGTAACAGATTGCATTTTCACCGAGCTGAGATCCAATCCCAGCGCAATCTGTGTGCATTTACTTCTTGGCATTAAAGGGGACATATCATGAAAAAAAACTCACTTTTTCTGTGCTTGTGCACATTCATTTGGGAGTGTCTACCGACCCATAAAATTGTGAAATGTGCAAGGCAGAAAGCCTGTAATAAGAACGCCGTTCTTGCTTTTGGCGTGTCATATGTACACCGTGTAACCTATACTGTCTGCAATGTAAACGTATCTGCGTAAACCTGCTACACTCAGAGCTAGTTACGTAGAATAGAAAGGGAGAAAGACTGCGGGTGGGAGGGGAGGTGGACGAGTCCAACAAACACAGGACTTTATAATAATAATAATAGGCTATAACGCATTAACATAAATTTGTTTTAATGCCACTCATTTCATTAAAGGGACGGTTTGTAACTTCTTACACGTATAAATCATTACGGGTCGGTGTCCCATGCGCGGTCGAGTGTGGCTACGCTGTTCAGACTCAGACTCCAACACAAACTACACAGAAGCACCAAAACCTCTTGGTTGTATCTAGTGAAGCCCGTCTGTTAAACAGTGTTGGCCGCGGTCGGAGGACGCGGGGGAGACCGTAGCTTTGGTCTCCAGGACCGGAGTCTCTGCTGTACTCTGCCTTCTTGCCTTCACTCACACACCGCGCTCGTTCTCGCTCTTTCGCTCCACTTTCACGTGCAGCATTGATTCATGGAGAGAGCTTCGTCTGGTCAGCTAACATTACTGCCAAGCAGCTGAAATATAGAGTGATATTGTGCTTTTAGCTGACGTGTGTCTCCTCACTGCGTTGAGCGATGCTCATTCATGTCTATGTAGAGCGAGCACAAGCGCGAGCAACAGGACACTGACTTTCGTTGACTTAACGGCCACAGTTGTCGCTGTTAAGCAATTTCTGATTCTTACAAACAGTCCCTTTAACGCATCAACACAACTTGAGATGTTTAGGTTGTAGCGGGCTCAGTTTTAAAGCTATAGTGACGATACTGGTATCACATGAAACTAGAAAGGAGTCCATTGGTACCATTGGTTGACTGTTTCCTAATCACTCGCTCTTTCACTACTTGGCAGTTAAACACATAGTGAGCAGGTAGAAATTGAGATTTCGGACACTTGTACAGAGTGCATGCCATGGACATGACTTTTTTTCATTCTGGGTGAGTATATTTCTCATCCAGATAAGATATCTACATGCATATCACATTTGTATGCCTTGAAGATGCAAATGGGGTCAACAGAGTTTGGTGCCTTCATTCTAAAACATCCACTTCTTCAAACAAGTCAAATATTCTGTAATCTGGAGAAATGTGCTGTCAGACCAGAAATGTCTTTTGTAAGCAAAACGGACTTAATAAGATAAAAACCAGGCCACTATGAAACACATCTGACTTTAACATTTGTAAAGACTTGATACGAGCGGGTAAGATAAAGGTTCTTGGGTCTTTTCATCGACTAAATTTAGGAGAAAATGAGTTAAAAGAAGACTACAGAGAACGATCTGAAAACCCTCAAAGAAGATGTGTATCCTTGTGTTTCTTTATGTCGAGGAACTTCACAAGAAGGTTCAAATGCAACCTTGAAACAAATCTAATGGCGCTTGAGAAGTTTATTTGTCTTTGATGAGTATAAATAACATTTAATCATCATCTTTAAATAAGACTATCTTGATTTGTTTTTTCCTTTTTATAGTTAGTGAAACAGACTGTGAGTGTCTGCAGCCTGTCCAGTGAGTCCAGAATGGGGTCATGCTGTACAAGCATCCCTCTCTGATCTTTGGCCTGCTGCCCCGCCTCACATGCTCTGGGAGGTTGCAATCCTGAACGCAACCCCCATAAAGTCTTATCCTGGCTGCTGTGAGTGTGGCGCCGGTTGCAAAGCAGAGGACGCTGTAACAGGTCACTTGGCGGGGAGGGTGGAGGAGGGTGGAGGAGGAGGGTGGCACCTAGGTACTCCATCTGGGGAATACCAAATAGGCCGGGAGGGAGAGGGAGACTTTTTTTCTTCTCAGATCAGAGAAATGAGAGTTAAAAAGATGAGAGGCAGAACAGAAACTGAAACCTCAGCCCCTGCTGAGAGGATGAGAAGACATCACCGGGTTTTTTTTAAAAGCCACCTGAGACCGAGAACATTTGAAACACTGTCAATTATTCAACCATGGAGCCCGGAGTTAGAGATGGGCAGATTTGTTACTTGTGGAGCCCAATTGGTTGGCGGCAGCGTAAAGATGACAGAGAGTGTGTGAAAGGAATAAGAGATGGGATTTACAGCTCCGACAATGAAAGCTGGAGGTAGGAAGGAACCCTCAGAGGAGTCTTTCTGAGCACTACACGCCACCCCCTCTGCTTGCCGATTGGCTGCTTCCACCCAACGACAACTGACAGTCCTTTTCAACCCGGCCAATTAGTAAAAAAAAAAAATGGTCTGTCCTGTTTAACTTTCCTCCAGCGCGGTCTATCAGCAACAGATCTTTTTAATTGTAAAGACATGTTCAGGAGCACTCCGGGGACCCCTGTGCAGGGGTGGAATTGTATATATCCTTCTTTTTTTCCTATTCCCTCTCTCTTTGCTCCAGCTTTAGCACCCAGTGCAAGCTGTTCTCTCCATGTTTAATTCAGCAGAAGGCATGAAAGTGTTCCGCATTATCTCTCTGCTTCACTCTGAAGGAGGAGGAAGACGGCGAGATAGAAGGAGAGGGTGAAAGAAAGGGGATAGAGGGGAACGGAGTAAAGGGGAGAGAAGGAACAGAGAGGAGAAAGAAGAGGGCCTATTAGGTATTGAGCTTGGCTTTTGTTGTTAATCCAGTTAAAGCCGAGCCTCTGCCAGGCCAGCTGAGACTCCAGCAGATGTGGATGAGGTTTCCTCCTCCCAACACTGGTTAGTGTACTCTGTATTGTACTCTGTAACCAATTTACTTAAGGCAGTGCTGCCCTGCTTTTTCCTGCCTCTCAGGATACCTTCTCCTTCTCCCACTGTGCTGCTCTTGCACTGTTCTGTGCTATATTAGGGATGTAATTCGTCATGGACTTTTTTTGTTGTTGTTTCAGTCCAGGTTATTTCAGGTTTTTATGCATGTGCATATGAATGGCCATTCATTTCAAATCTGCGATTATTTAATTCCTTTCCTTACCCTTTCTCTGGTTTGTGCTGTTTTAGCTGTATCTCTGTATAGCAGCAGTTCATAGCCTTTTGAGGATGTTATTTAACACTATTAAAGCTAGGGTTGGTAATCTTCTTCATAAACACATCCTGTTCAATCATTTCATTTGGTCTGAATGAAATGATTGGACAGGCTACTTGCCCGTCTACCTACCTTTCTACGTGCTTTCCTGTGCGCACACTGCCGTCAAGCGATGACGTATTTTTGTAGGGCAACCAGGAAGTTGGTATTGCCCTTGGTTCCCTCGACAAAAAGGATTATTGCAGAAAAATAAACTCTGTGGCACACGTTAATAATACTTACACGTTTTGTTCAGCAAGATAATCTTCACAAATGAACACCACACAAACTAAACCACGGTCGCATGAGCGCGAGTATACACAACGACAGCTGTAAATGAGGACGAGTCGGCGTTATGACGTTTAGTCGTCTCATTCAGCCACATAAAGGCTTCAAAATTCACGAGTGGGGTATTTATTGATGTATTTTTAGAACAAAGACAGCTTGTGTTAACCACAGACCTTATTTCAAGCATCTAACTAAAAACCCATTCAAAAAACCCATTGACTTTCAGGCAAGGGAACCGGAAGTGCAAAAATGCTAACTCATTTCAGGGTTTTAGGACTCATTGTAGCCCTCTATTGCACATCACCAGAGTCTTCCTCAAGCTGCTATAGCCTGACAGCTGTGAGTACTAACAGTAGCCATGTTCGTTGTTGACGTTCATCAGGATCATTTTGGGGGAGTGCCTTTGGAGGGAGGTCTGAAGGGACGGACTGCCAGTGTTGCCGACCTGGCGACTTTCTTGCTAGATTTAGCAACTTTTGGAGCTAGTACTTTCATTCTCGCTAGTTTCTCAACATTACCAACCTTGGCTTTAATATCATTGAAGTGGATATTTTTTACAATGCGAAATTTCTTCGGAAGTAGGTTTGGTCAAGTTTTTACTTGCAAGGAGGATGTTTTCAACCATGCAAACACGACATTTCTATCTACCTACAGTATTCATTGACACTCCTCTGCTTACTTGATAACTCTCAGAACAACTTGACACACAGTGCTGAGCTGCATCTCAAATTAATCTTCAGGTTCCCAGCTTTCAGATGATGTTCACTTGTGACATCTACTTCTGACCTGCTGTCCCCCGTAAAGACCCCCGTACCCCCCTAAAAAAAGGACAAAAACAGATCTATCGTGGGTCTCAGAGACTGTTTTTTACTAATTCAGCTGAGCTACTCCATAATCCTTCCAAGTGCATCCTGACAACTGCAGAAATACCTCCTGGGGTACAAGTTCCCCTGATTGGGAATCACTGCTCTATTCTACAATATGTGTGCAGACTCCCTCACTTCCCCCAGCTGTAGATCAGTTGAAACAGAAGAAATTGGGGGCACAGCTGTGACATCATTTATCACCTTCCAAGCGACTGTTTCAAGTTGATATGGCAGTTGCTTATTTGTTTGGAGTTGTGTTTTCTGGCCACCTGGTGAATTACTCTCTGAATTCACTCTCTGAATTCACTCTCTCCTTTAAGCTGCGGGTTGGTCTCCACCAAATCCGAAGAGAAACATATCTATAGCCTTGTAGCTGCTAAATGATTCACAATGTTGCTAACTTTGTCTGCCTGCTGTTTGATGCTGGGCAGGTAATGTACGGTGAGATTTCAGAGCTTTTTTGTTGAGAATAACAGCCCAATGCAGAGAACGGTGAGAGCGAACCAAAACGGTAAAGTTGCGAGCCGTAAAACTAAAACAATGAGCTGAAAGTTGCTATGAGGCTTCGTAGAGTTGAGGGAACTGCAGAGTTGGGTGATAATTCTCAGTACGGATGACTCCTTTCACATAAAAGCAGTCATATGAGCCACTGTTAACACAAAGATTAGGGCTGTCAAATTTAACACGATAATACGCGTTAATGCAAATTCGTTTTAACGCAACTGATTTCTTTAACGCATTGACACAATCGATCTTCCAGAGTAGCAGGCTCAGTTTTTTTTAAAGCTACTGGCATCATATGAAACTATAAAACCTGATGAATCCATCGGTACCAACCATGTCATACTAGCTGGTCATGAAGGAGGTTAAATAACTTACACTACATTTTTGTGAGGAAAAACTGTCATGGCCATTTACAAAGGGGTCCCTTGACCTCTGACCTCCAGATATGTGAATGTAAATGGGTTCTATGGGTACCCAAGAGTCTCCCCTTTACAGACATGCCCACTTTATGATAATCACATGCAGTTTGGGGCAAGTCATAGTCAAATCAGCACACTGACACACTGACAGCTGTTGTTGCCTGTTGGGCTGCAGTTTGCCATGTTATGATTGGAGCATATTGTTTTATGCTAAATGCAGTACCTGTGAGGGTTTCTGGACAATATCTGTCATTGTTTTGTGTTGTTAATTGATTTCCAAAAATAAATATATACATATATTTGCATAAAGCAGAAAATTTGCCCACTCCCATGATGATAAGAGTATTACATATTTGACAAATCTCCCTTTTAAGGTACATTTTGAGAAAATAAAAAAGGTGCGGTTAATTTGCGGTTCATCGCGATTAACGATGGACAATCATGCGATTAATTACGATTAAATATTTGAATCGATTGACAGCCCTGACAAAGATATTAATCATAGCAGCTTTAGCTTTTCTATCTTTTTCTAACGAGCTCTGGTTGTTAAAAGAATACAGCATCATGTACACACTCGTCTGTCCGTCTGTCTGGCTGTTTCTGCGCCTGTCTGTCGGTCTGTCTCTCTGTCTGTCTGTGTACAAATCAAAATGAACAAAAAATAAATCATTATAATAGTTCAGCTAGTCTCATGAAAATTAATTTCAGTTCTAGTAGCCTACTTTCAGCTTCCATTGTCAAGGAACCTTGATTGTTTTTTGTCCTTGTCGCAACCTTCCTCCATTTCCAGCTCTTCAGTGTGAGTGCTGCTCAGCGGTCCTCCCTCTCATCAGGGCATAGAGTCGTCTTCTGTTCAGTATCTTCAAACTAAAAAAAAATTTCAACTCATGTCAGAATCCTGAAGCATTTCTTCAATAGACTGGATCTAAAGAGCCGTTTTGATCTGCTGTCACTGACCCCTCAAATCCAGAATTCCAGATAGCTGAGTCGTTGAATTCATTCAGAATCAATGTGTTACTGTATCAGCCGACGTGATGCCGTGAGCTAGAGACTTCATCTTTGATGGTGACCTCAACATTGATGTTCAGACAAAGGGACTTGTGTAGGCTTGTTTTGTTCGTTTCTCCAATGAAGCCATTTTTTAATCGTTCATCTTCTCGGTGGGAGCCTTTCAGGCGTTTTATTTCCTCCTGCCTCGATGACCCCCAACTCTCTTTATCTCTGAATCAAAAGTCTCTTTGACGTTCCAACTAGTTCTGATTTTATGTGGTGCCAACAGAGGAAACGGCATCACCCCGGCTCTGGCATAGAAGTAGCTTTTAACCTCTTGTGAACTTTACATCTCTGATTAATCCTATACTGTGAAATTAACACTAAAGGACGAGACCTGGAGAAGCTCAGAGTGGCCCAGTCGGTGATCTGTTATTGAAATTTACAACAGGCGACTCTGCATGTTGGCAACAGCACAAGGCAAAGCGAGGTAACTTTGAACGAATTCAACCACAACATACTGTTTGTGATGCTAAATATGTAACATTATTGAGTCCAGCATTTTTATGAAATCTGGCCTAGTACAGCTTTTAGTTGCATCTTGTGATCTACCCATCTCTTTTCACTGCTGTATTATTGTCCTGGTTTGGTGTTCCACCAATTTACAATTGCTTTCTCACTCATGACGGACAGTTTAAAGACAACGATATCTTTTTTTCATTCTATGCATTATTTTTCCTTGTCAAAACCTGGCGTCTACATTACCTACAATGCAACTTCCCGTTTGTATGTAGATTTAGGTGTGGTACAGTATATTAGCTATGTAGCCTCGAGTCACTAGCTTCAAGCAGAGATGAGGACCGCTCTACAGAGGTCTGGTAAACCGAATCAGAATCAGAATCAGAATCAGAATCAGAATCAGAATCGTATTTATTAGCAGGTGTAAGAGGTATACACTAGGAATTTGCTTTGGTTATGTTGGTGCAAGTCAAAACAGCTCACTTCTTCATGGACTCCACACGCCCAGATTTATTTTTTTTCATTTTCAAACTTCAAATCCTGATTAAGTGACATCACTTCTATCAGATTTTGCAAAGCTTCGTCTGGAGCCACAAAGGCCTTAAAGGTCCCATATCGTGCTCATTTTCAGGTTCATACTTGTATTTTGTGTTTCTACTAGAACATGTTTACATGCTGTAATGTTAAAAACAAACTTTATTTTGCTCATGCTGTCTGCCTGAATATACCTGTATTCACCCTCTGTCTGAAACGCTCCGTTTTAGTGCATTGCAACGGAATTGCAATGGAACTGCGTTGCTAGGCAACAGCTTGGGTCCATGTTTACTTTCTGTCAGCTAATGTTATTAACATACACTGCAACAGGAAATAAACTGGGACACATTTAGAATGTTTACGTTTAAAAAACGTGAAATGATATAAATATTGTATATTTGTGACATCACAAATGGACAGGAATCCTAAGGGCTTGTTTCAAACGCACAATTTCTGAATACGGGCTGTGTGTATTTCTTTGTATATTGAGCGTTTTGATAGTTTAACATTATTTATATAGCACTTAAACCTGCTTTATAATATAAAAAATATGAAAATCTCACTTTTTACAATATGGGACCTTTAAACTCTGTGTTCTGAGAGTCCAATGTGCCGCCTTCAAATGTCTTGCTTTGTCCGAAAAGGGAAGGGGAAGCAAGTTTAGCGTTTGGCTGTTTGGTTCTTTCTTGGCGTACAGAAGCAAACAGATCAGAATGTCATGTTTAGGCCAGTTCAATCACAGGAAAAACACCTTTACCGCCCTCTGAGTCAAACTTGTGATTTTAATCTGTATAGATAAAACTGACTTTTCTGCCGGAGCTAAGTATTTGGCCTTGACAATACTAGAATTCTGTCCATAAAAGTATATCACCCCAATCCGTCGAGGTGCCTCAGCTCTGCCGACCTCTATCCAAGGATCAGAACCTGGGAAAACCTTGTGATATAGATTAGTTTTCATACAGCAGAGGTTTAAAACGAAACATTTCACCGGTGTTTGTTTTCACTGGAGCTTCTGTGATGTAAAATTTAGACAGAAAAATATCACGTCTTAGCACACAGCTCAACATTTTGAGTCCTTGAAAGTCAGTAGAACCTCGACTTCAATCAATCATTACATTCTTAATGTCCAGGTTTTTAATATATCCTGTTCAAAATCAGCTACAACTACCATCATGAAAAGAAACATTATCTTCTCCCTGTGAGGTTTCTAGAAGAAGATTCATCTCTGCAGGCACCAAGTCTTGTTTTTCTTTTTGCCATCAATCTTGTTTTTTTATTAAAACAAGTGGAAAATTCACTAAATGGTAAATGATTCTTCTTCAAAGCAAGACAATACTTTCTGCAGATTTCTCATCAATCCGCTTTGTGGAGAAATAAGATGGATGATTTGTTTGGTTTAGACTCCCCGTGACTCATTTCAAGCACATCTTAAATTATGAATTAATTAATAAAGTGAAGCTGCGTGGAAACAAGTGAGGTTACATTCCCCCACTGTTACTTTTCTCTCTTCTTCCAATCAAAATTGGTCTTTATGACTGAATGCAAGATTAACAACACTAATACAGACAGATGGATTTTTTTTATAGTGCAAAGCCCCGCTGTGTTGGACAGAAGCCCAGCTTCTTCTGAGAGTGAAAACCACAGGACGAGATGAAGAAGCTTAAACAGCTCCGATATCAAGTCCGTCAAAGAATCCTTCTACCTCTCAGACAGAACAGAAGAAAATGTTAAGGGTTTATTTATATTGATCAGGATGGGGGGGGGGGGGGAATCAAGGATTAATTCCCAAACTGCCGACCCAAACAGCATCAGACTGAAAAACAAAATAATCTAACAAAAAGCACAAAGCTTTGAAAGATGTTGTCAATAAACGGTGAGTCAGATCATCTCAGTGTTCAGGCTCTTCTTTTATTTTTTAAACGTATTTTGTGTGGGAGAAAAATACATGAAATTTGCCCTTCAGTACCTTTAAACTTCAGTGCATTCAGCCTGTGAGAGTGGTATAATTTTGGCCTGGCAAACACTTAAATTACCTGCTATTTCTTAAAAAGGAATGAAAGAAAAAAAGAAATACCATTTCTGTGGAAGTTGTGTCAAATGATGGGCTGAAACTCTTAAAGTGCTACCTGACATTCATTTCTTGTAACCCCCAGATAAGCCGAATCCTTATGTAGGAGTCAGAGTTTGTCGCTGTTTTTTGCTCGTTTTTTTCTGCTTCCTTATCAAAACTGTACAGCGAGAGAACCTCCATCATCATCTGCCAGGTCAGCGCTGATGGCCGGGCAGATATTCGGTCGCCGTGGTGTTTTCCTCCCGGGGAAAAGTGAGACAGATGGAGGTTATGTTTAGCTGTTAAATGAGCAGATCCCTGTTTGTCCAGGGAGAGAAGATCTATATTTATATGTGTGTGTGTGAGTGTGTTCAGCTTGTGTGGTGAGAGTTTTCTGGAGCTACTGACTGAGTCTATAACCTGAAGGCTGACAGGGCCATTGGGTCTTTATTGCAAATGTCATCTAACTAACTAAACTGACTCTGGAGGTCAGAGCAGATTTTGTTTTAGTCTTCCTTGAATTTCGGGCCATTTGTGGTGTAATGACACTGCAAGAGCTTGTTGACGAATAACGCAGATAGGTCTGTCTTTGACCAAAGTGAATAAGAACTCAAGAACAAGACAATTGTGTCCTTTTTCGGACAGGCATAATGAGTAGGATTTGCCTTCAAAATAAGACAATAGACATACAAAAAATTAATCTCAATCACTCGCTAGAGGGCGGCACAATGGTGCAGTGGTTTGCTCTGTTACCTCACAGCAAGTAGGTCCTGGATTCGATAAGGGCAGGGCCTTTCTGTGTTGAGTTTGCATGTTCTCCCCCCGTGTTTGCGTTGGTTTACTGCGGGTTCTCCAGTTTCCTCCCACCACCAAAACACGTATCCCCCGGGTGCTGTGAATGGGAAAAGGTTGCATCAAGGGCATCCAGCATAAAACCTATAGGCCAAATATGTCCAATATGCAGATGATAAAAATCAGATCTCAGATGATCTGCTGTGGCGACCCCTAACGGGAGCAGTCGAAAGACAACAGCAACAACTTATGACCCACTAGAAATGCGTGGTGGTGTCTTTATCAGCAGAGACCCTGCAGCCCTCTGCCTGGATTTTATTATTTTGCTGTGTTCAGGATGTTTCTGGGCGTCAACTTCTATAAAAACGTAGCGACCAGGTACTAGATCATAAGCAAGCATCCAAGAGGAAGCTTCAAATACGGCGTAAATATGGCGAGGTGAGACTCCAAGCGGACAAAGCCTGTTCCACAACGAGACTGAATCTGGGGTTGTCTTCCACCTGCTGGCGAGCACCATAACCCTAATCGGGCTCAAATCAGGGGGCGTGCTGCATTCTGGTGTCACTGAGCCGAGGAGGAAGCACCAACTTTTAATGTTGTGTTTACAAACCACTACCGACAAATCCTACTACATGATCTTCTATCTTAGTTACCTAATCATGGATGTGTATGTTACTATGGCAACTACTTCTTGACATTTAGGAAAAAATACGTATTTGCTTTTTCTTGCCACGAATTAGTGGATTAGATCGATACCACTCTCATGTTGAAACAGCGGTGTGATCTTCTCCTTTTATTCTCGGCAAGAAAATTTATATAATATTACAAAATGTTGAACTATTTCTTTAACTTCTGATTAATGAAAATGAACAAAATTACTCTATCAGCTAATTTTTTTTTCAAATATTTCTCATCTACTTGGAATTTGACAAAGTGACAGGGTGCTTGCCACCGTCAGGTTAGCGAGCCCTGCTGTAAATTGTCCTTGGTGTTTATTACAGTCTGTATTTGTGTGTTTGTGTCAGTGTGTGAGTGACTGTTGTACAAGTCGGAGGCGTTGATTACATGCCAAGTTTAGACGGAGAGGTAAAACTCATGATTAGAAACACTAATTTTAGAGTGACTTATGGTCTGTGTGTGTGTGTCTGTGTGTGTCTGTGTTCACACTCTGCTTTACTTTAGGGAACAAACACGACAGCGGAGTGGGGTTTAATTGTGAACATTATGTGCGAGGTGTTTGTCTCCAGATGTAATTCACGTTATATTTTTGCACTTGTTACACGGTGACGACATTATGCAGCAGCCATTTCCATAATTTCACGCACACACATGTATCATGTTTGTATCTGTTTGTCACTCCTCCAGCGATTTTATGCGCCGTGACCCTGTGACAAAAGAGAGGAGTCAGACAGACACAGAAGAAGCGAGAGGGAAATACACACAAATACACCCACTTAAAGCCTCAGAAATATTACCGTCACTGCAGGAGACAGATTGCAGCTCATCTCCACTTTTCCGCGCCAGCTCAGATTTTCTCGACGTGATTTTTATCAGTCAGAGTTGATCTTCCTGGAGATGAAGTTAAAGATCAGGATTGTGTTGTTACCTTTTAAGGATTTTTTAAAAATTCTATTTGGTATTTTTTTCTGCCAGGTGGCTTCTAACCTCTCCTCCTTTTTAAAGCATTTTATCTGAGAAATTCTACAGCACTGTTATCTGCAGTGCTGCAGTTTTATTCTGCTTTCACAACTCAAAATCATTATTTGCATGTTGTTTTTGTTTTTTTAAATCTCCGGCAGGTGTAAGCCTACGTGGAGATCATGCGTTCGGTCACATATGTGTGTGTGTATCTGTCTGTCCGTCCGAAGCTAATCTGTCATACCACTGGACCCATCAGCCTGATATTTTCCCTGCTCATTTATGATGCTGATTTCGTGGTTGCAGTGATTTACAATTTTTGAAAAAACTATTTTATTGACTGTTTTACAGCATCATGGACTGCTGACTCCTCACTCCTCTTAACTGGCCGGTTTAGGGGCCGCAAGTGATCAACTGGTTCAGTAGAAAAGGGCATTTTCGGCAATCGGCTAGGATAAAAACATGCCTTACCTACTGTAATCCGTTGCAGACCACATTTTGGCCTTTGTCGTGGCTCAAAAACTGACATCCATAGAAAAGTTTGGTCTCTGGAGCATCTGCAGATTAATTCTATACCCGATATGTTATGATCCACTAAAGTTAGGCACGATACGAAATGAATAAATCCTTGTTCAAGCCTTGTTTTGCTCTTCTTCGTTTGGGAGGGGGAGCGTTAGACACACCTGGTGAAGATCTGCACCGAGTGCACTTTTCTAGTTTAGCTGTGAGTTGCCTCTTCACGAGACATGTTTGTTGGCTTACTTGCGTTGTGAAATACATTTTATTGTGTCTGGTAAGCTTTGTGAGAGACAGGTTGAGTCAGTGAAATGATATCAGTGATGGATATAATAGGATGTGCTATACTGTGCATGTAAAACAGAGGCAATTCCTGGAACACTAAACAAGATCATAACTGGCCATTTTTATACTTTTGAATGCAGCTTTAAAGGTAAATAAAGTCCACTTTAAAACTGAATAAATCCACCAAGCACATCCTTAGAGGAATTAAACATAAAGCCTCTGACATGTGACAGACAATGGGGTCTGTGGTCTCCTCATTTAAATGTCATTGCTTGTAGTGTCGGTGATACAGGCTGGCTAGAAGCAGCAGTCATTATAAACCACTTTGGGTAAGAACATCCACATAATGTGGCTTCCAGCAAAACCAACTTCACACCAGCAGAGAGACTAAACATACAGAACTGTAGCAGTATAGAGAGCAGTAGATTGAATTAGCAGGAAGTGGAAGCTGGAGGGTTACATTCAGCTGAGAGAACTTGAGTCTGATTTATTCTGTGGCCTCAAGAAGGTGGCTCAGGTTGTTCTCAGGAGGGAGGATTTGGAGCATATGGGATATTCTGGGTTTTACTCTCTTTAAACGCAGACAAGTCAGACAGGGACATATTACTGATTCATGTCTGCTTCTCTTCACTGGCTCCTCTCTGCCATGCGTAACCAGAAACACCGGATTGTTTGTGACACCTGTTGTCCAGTTTTGACCCTTGACCCCATGCAGTTGGTTAAAGCCGGAGTAGGCAGAATGTTTTTGGCATCATTGCGCAAAAAATTCATAATAACCTTCAAGTGTTCTGAGAGAAAACTAGACTTCTGCTCCTCCTCATGGCTCTGTTTTCAGGCTTCAAAAAATCTAGCCCGTGACGGAAGACTTTGACCAATCACATGTCATTTCATAGAGAGAGCGTTCCTATAGGATGTTCGTTTAACGAAGGCAGCTGTCAATCACTCGCGAACTCCGATCAAACGGTTAAACTAATAATATAAATATATATATCTCAACCCGCGTTGAGATCAGTTGAGGAAATACCAAGCACTACAACATGTTTCTGAGAACATTTGAGGAGAGAATAAGTCATAACAGTAACAGAATATTGATTCATATTTGATCGGAGCTTCTAGCCAGTGATTGACAGCTGCTCAGAGAAAGCAAGGCTCCAGCTCGGCTATGATTGGTTGTTTTCCTCCAGTCTGTGAAATCTCGCAGATGCCGTTAGGATCACCGGAGGACACAGAGGCACATGCACTCCTGTCAGCATATAGTTTTATAAAAAAAAAAAAGATGAATAATTTTGCTCCAATCTTGCCTACTGCTGCTTTAATGGAAACGACAACTGATCAGAAAATGTAATGTTTTACTTTACCGTGTCAATACAAATCTCTCAAAACGTCAGCTAAGAGAAGCTGTATCTTTTTTCAGCCTGACCACCGTGCCACATTGAGTTTGTCCACAGCTGACAGGGTGTTGTCAGCTTTAATTTTCACCATCTGTAGAAGTACGTCATACTTGAAACGCAGCGCTAACCACGGATTTCCGTCACTCCTGGGTAGTGGGGTGAGAGATCAATTAAATGTAGAAATAGAGCACATACTGTATGGCAGCAGAAATGGTCTTGATACAATGATAGAAATCAAGCCAGCACACAGCAGTGCTGAATATATTTTTAATTGAATGCAACCGCTTCAACAAAAGTAACACACATTTCCAGATGAAGGGTCGGTTTTCTATTTGGAAAGGATTCAATTATCTCTGTTTTTTTATTCATCGTGTGGCTCATGATGAAGCCAATTGGATCGCTCTAAAAGTGCCGAGCCCTCGGCCATCTCCCTCTCTCTCTCTCTCTCTCTCTCTCTCTCTCTCTCTCTCTCCTTCTCTCTCTCCTTCTCTCTCTCTCTCCTTCTCTCTCTCACTCCAGTAGCACTTAAGCAAGTGCCGGAAGATAATTGAATACATTTTCAATTAATAAATGCACCCTGATCTGCAGCCGCGGCCTTCATTGCTGTCTCGTGGTTACACATTGTGCCTCTCTGCCGAATCCATCGGCTCAAATCACAATTTTCATTTCACCGCCAGCTCTTTCATTCCCCGGCTGGTCCCTCCTGTATTGTGCCCGGCTCTGTCAAGAGAAGAAGAAGAAAAAAAACAACAAAGGGAAATGAAGGGAATGAAGGGAAAAAAGATGATCTACATTAAACATAATTGCTTCCATTTGACATTTCATCAAGTCTTCTTCTGGTGGTTTACTGTGTGAGAGTGGCTGTCCTACTTTCCTCATTTTCTACTTTTTTCTGCCTTTTCTCTCCAACTAAAACAAGAAAATACGAGTGTTTTGTCTTCTCGGTAGAAGGAGCTGACTGTGCGTGAGCATACCTTGATTGCCGTGAAATATCCAATATTCTGATTTGAGTATATTTATATATGTTTAACTATATTGAGCCTCAAGTGTGAGTGCAATAAATTGGTGCAATCAGCCAAAAGCTACAGTAACTGTAACTGTAACTGTACAAAACATCCATTTTGCTCCAAGACCTCTAAATACTAAACCATTAATGCTTCTGTAAAATTTAGAGGAGCCAATGTTAAAGCAGCAGTAGGCAAGATTGAAGCAAATATGAATAATTAAAGTTATTTTTATAAAACGGTCACTATATCCTGACAGTAGTGCATGAGACAGGTAATGTGAGAAAAATCATGTGCCTCTGTGTCCTCCGGTGCTCCTAATGGCATCTGCAAAATTTCACAGGCCGGAGGAAAGCGACCAATCAGAGCCAAGTTGGAGCCTTGCCATCTCTGAGCAGCTGTCAATCACTCGCAAACTCCGATCAAACGGTCATACTAGGCAGCGCTGATCAAATATGAACCAATCTTCTGTTACTTTAATGGATGGAGATCGCCAGAAATTTGGCTATATTGTATGTCATTTCCAGTAAATATCACAATATTAGGTAGCCTACGTGGTTTGTTTACATGACGTAAAAGAAATGCATATAATGGATTCAGTGTGAACACGGTTTAGGAAGGGGATTTTTGGGCTCCTGACTGCTTCTGGGCCTCGGTGCGCCGAGAGGACACAGCCAGTACATGTGGATTGTCACAGGTGGGGGTGACATTAGGGTAGAATCTAGACAATTTAACCTTGGACATGTGGCCCTATGAACTACCGTACATTGCACTAGCCAGTGTCTTGCACCAAGTGAGGATTTATGAATTGATGTGAGGATGGAACAGGACAGCAGGTACGTCTATGCCCCAAATCATGTTCCCAAGCTGTTTTAATCCTGTCCAGAGGTGGACATGTCAGCGTGGACATTTTACTGTACAATATTGACAATGCACCCTCAGATAGTGGGTCAAAAGAAAGAAATGTGTCACTATGGGTTAATGTCAGGTTCTTCCAACCCGTTCTCACTCCGAACTCGTCAATTAACGCCGTTTGGTCAGTGCCCCCTCGGCATCTGAAACCAATGCATGGAGGCACCCTTTAGCAATGGTATGTGACGATCCGGGCTTTCAACTAATGGAGCAAGTGATGTTGTATTATTAGCATGACGCCGGGGGGCACTGACCAGGCGGCGGCATTTGACGAGTTGGGAGTAAGAATGTGTTGGTTTTTCACGTTAAAATCACGGTAAGATGGAGCGCACATTGTGGCCGGTTGTGTAAATATCGAAAGAAGTGCGTTTTAGGTAAGTCGTACTTCTCTGACAGTTTACTGAAAAAGATAAAACAGTTATCTTCAAACTAGCTGATGCCTTTCCTGTGCCAGTCCTGAAAAGTTGAGTCGTGTTGAGATGGGATGAGAAGATTGTTGGAAGCAAAAGGACTCAGAAGGGAGAGGTTTCTGTAGCCAAAGGTCCTCCTGAACTGGACCCACACGTTCAGGGTATGGCACAGAACCAGGTTGTCTATTCATTTAGTCAGGGAGTAGCTACGTACGCTGTGAGCCAAAGAGTGCTGGAAGCAAAATATCCTGGCATGATTCTAGCTCAATGTTAAAGCTTTAATCACTGTTGAATCACTGTTGTACTTATGAAGAAGCAAAACAGACATTTATATTTACTGAAGTCTTTTCACTGTAACTCTGTACAGTCGGGAGTCCAGATCTTTGTGCATTCAAGCACGTCGACACATGGTGTAATTGCTGCTGTTGCAGAACTGATTGAGTAATTACAATCGGAATCAAAGACACTTTGTTCACCAAGTACAATAAATGTACAGAAATGTGTCTCGGCGAAGGTTCTCCAAGGAATAATACCCTCTATAAAACCAATTCCCTGAATTCATTATGTTAGTCATCATCATCTCATACAGTTTTAATTTGCCAACATGATCAAGTCTCTCCAGAGGCGGGGGAGCCGGAGATCTCTTGTCGAAGACTTTGCAGACAAATTCCGAGCTGCTCACCAAACAATTACTGACAGGAGATGATTTATAAAAGCGGCGAGATATTCACTGTGTTTTTGTTCTGCAACATCTTTGATGCTAAACATTCACTGCTGTGTTGCTTCTTCACTGCGATTCCCAGAAATCACCTGTCAGTCAGACAATGTGGGCAGTACTGTGATGTCTTTTCTTCTCCTTGTAGTTTCTCTCGGTGGAGTTTGCTGTAAATGCTGCTCGTTTCCCTCTTGTAAAATGTTCAGAAGCTGTGACTGACTGCAGCGCTCCTTTAGGATTGCACATAAATCTGTTACTAAGTTTGACAGTAAAGAGCTTTTGTTTTTAGTCACCCAGGAATTATACATTTAACTATTTATCAACATTCAAACAAAACCACAATCCTTCCCTCACCTTAAAGGGGACAAATCAGGAATGAATAGCTTAAAGAGACGGTCCGTTTCAGACCCCCACTAACTTCTTTAATGCATTAACACAACTTGCTATTTTTAGGTTATAGCGGGCTCAGTGACGATGCTGGTATCATATGAAACTACAGGACCTAAGGAATTAATTGGTACCAACCATGTCATACTAGCTTGTCAAGAAGGAGGTTAAATTACGCTCCAAACTTACACTAAATTTTGTTGAGGAAAAACTGGCATGATCATTTTCAAAGGGGTCCCTTGACCTCTGACCTCCAGATATGTGAATGTAAATGGGTTCTATGGGTACCCACGAGTCTCCCCTTTACAGACATGCCCACTTTATGATAATCACATGCAGTTTGGGGCAAGTCATAGTCAAGTCAGAACACTGACACACTGACACTTTGTGTTGTTAATTGATTTCCAATAATAAATATATACATACATTTGTATGAAACAAGCATAATTGCCCACTCCCATGTTGATGCAAGTATTGAACAAATCTCCCTTTAAGGTACATTTTTCAACAGATACAAAATGTGTGATTAATTTGCGATTAATCGTGATTAACTGTGGACAATATGCGATTTCCTCACGATTAAATATTTTAATCGATTGACGGCCCTACAGAATATACTTACCAAAAGTAAAAGTACCCATTGTACAGAATGGCCAATTTCAGAATAATGTGTTGTATTATGTCATTAAGATGGACAGTACATTACTTTAATGTTACAGCTGGTAAAGGTGGGGATCATTTTAATTACTTTATATACTGCTGGATATCTTGTGAATTTCCTCCCGTGGATCAATATAGTGTCATCTCAACCTACCTTTATCTCATATCTTAAGGTATAAAATAAAAATAATGGAGTAAAAAATACAGTATTTGCCTCTGAAATGTAGTATAAAGTAGCACAAAATGGAAAATACTCAAGTACAGTACAAGTACCTCAAAACTGCACTAACAGTAAGTCAGCACCTACTGGTGCACACACACAGAAATACGATACAGCATCAACTGCATTCAGACAGTTGAGAGTGAAAGGGAAATATCCAATAACAATACCTAACTGACCTAATGGCTCCGGCTGCGTATCGCTGCCAGAATGACAAAAAGAAATGTCGAGATCAATCATGTTATATGATTGCTCTGGGCTGCGGGGCCTTCAAACATCCTGACCGTGATAAAATATTTCATTACGGCGTGACAAATATCTTGTTATAACGGGGAAAAGGATCCCATTAAAACAAGAAGATTTTCTTTTTATAACGAGAAACTGAGCAAATTGTTTTATCATGTTGGCAGCAATATGCTGCCGTATGTATTATATTAGACCACTGAACCGTCTAACGTTATTATTGCCGTGCGATTTGAGTTATATTGTGTTGTCACTTGTAACTTGCACAGCTGCATAAAGTTTGAACTATAAGAGCATCGGGATATGACCGGCTGCAGCGGCCCACAACTGATCCTGTCATTGTGTTCATAGTGGGTCACTTCAATTCTTCTGTCCAACCAGGTGTTGACTCTCCGCTTTCCGGGCTCACTGACTTTTCCTCTGCAGTCGGAGAAAAGCTGAGTCACTCCCATGCTTACAGGCTTAAAACTTATCTCAAAAAAACACCTTGTGTTAGCCTCTCCTACTCACTCACACATCCTCTTATCTGCTGCTAAAAAGAAATCTCTCCTCCTTTCTCTTTGGGGTTATTTTGTTCATATTTCTATTATTTAGTATCTCTACAACATTATAATGCCTTTGACCCTGCATTCATTACACTCTTAGAAATAAAGTAATAACTAGAACCACGCAGGGTTCTTCGGCTTTTCCCCATAGGGGAAGCCTTTTATAAAGGTTCCACCTGGAACACTTTCAAAGGGTTCTACCTAGAACCCAACATAAAGGGTTATACCAAAGAGTATAGAAGTAAAGACACAAAACTCTGGTGTTTTTCAGCCGATTAGTCTGTTGCCAGGCTATTAAATTAGTGTTATCAGTTGCTATAAGCCCCATAGATGTGGGTCAATAGGGGCCTACTACACCCAGTACTAGGGTTTATCATCTATTCACATGGTAGAAAGAAAGAAGGTATAAAAGAACACAACAGCGACCTCTAGCGACTATAGTAATTATGAGAGGAGCAGAAGCAGAAGTCCGGCGCTGTAGTATAGACAGTGTGATACTCCATAAGGGGTCGAGGTCGGGGATGATGGATGGGAAACAACACAGGGTTTTCACCCAGGCGACCGGAAGAGAGGAGAACGTGTAGCTGTCTTTGTGTTCGTAGTTATTTATTTATTTTCGCTTACACTTTTGAAACAGTTATTATAAGCCAAAACACAATGTTTTTCCCTAAACTTAACTAAGTGGTTTTATTACCTATACCTAAATAAGTTGTAGTTTTGTTTTCTAAATCTAAATAAGTTGCGGTTTTGTTGCCTAAACCTAAAGAAGTATTTTTGTTTGTGTTCAAAAAGTGACGTTTCATTCAAAGTTACAACATGTTAGAACGTGTTGCTTTTAAGTTTGTCTTTCACTTTTACAAGGTAGTAGGTGTAGTAGGCCCCTAATGACCCACATCTATGGTGCTTATAGCGACTGATGATGCCTATTTAATGGCCTTATAACAGTCGAAAAGTGTGCGGCTGCCGCCATTTTGTACCGAAAGACTCTTATTGTATTTATAATATTTTATTGTTCAACACAGGCCATTTTGACAGAATTTGACAATTAGATTGTAAATAATTGTTTTTACTTTTGAACAGCACTTCGTAGGCGGAAGCGTAGCTCTGCTGCTGGACGATGATGTTGCAATGGAACAAACAATTGACTTTTACTTCTTGGCAATATATGTTCTTTGGTTATAACTAGAACTATCTTTGAAAGGTTCCACCCAGAGAGAACCCTTCTATGGTCTCAGGGTTACACCCAGAACCCTAAGGGGGTTCTATTCAAAACGTTTCCACCTTCTAAGGGTGCTAACAAGAACCTATCCAGGGGGTTCTACTGAGAACCCTTTTATATTCCAAGGATTTAATTTCTAGAACCCACCCAGGGTTCCTCATTAGGGTTCCTAAAGGGCTGATGTGGTGCAACGCAACCCACAACAATCATGGTTCACAATCACAGTTTTTGGGGGTGTTGGGGCGCCCATGCTTTCAACAACCCTTGAAGAACCATTTCTTCAAAAGAGGGTTCTTCAGAAGCAAATGGTTCTGGGTAGAAGCTCAGTCCTTCAGGAAGAACCCTTTTGGAACCCTTATTTCTAAGAGTGTGGCAGTTTACTGCTGCATCCTTGTTCAGGCATATTCACCTGTTTCTCCTTTTGAAAAATATTCAGTTAAAACAAAACATTAACTTACAAAATACACGTAGGAGTAAAAGCAAATCCACGTACAGTACACGACCATGGGAATCCAGCTATCAGCGGCTGGTTTAAGTATACAGGACTAATGAATCTGTCTGCGGGTGAGACCTTTTTTTTATTCAGATGCTGTTTTTAAGAGGTGCATTTTAAGTGGAAGCCTCCATCTAAAATAAATAGAGATGTCTTCTCTGACAAAATGATTGCTGGCATGTAAGGAGACATATTTTGCTGAAGTTATGAGTCATCCTGAAATGTTCATGTGGAGAGAGTAATCTTGTTTTTGAAAAATATTGACTAATACATTTCAAGTAGCAACATATCTTTTCAGGTTAGTGTGTGTGTGACGTTCACACAACAGAGAATGACAGACATAAACACTCCACTGCTGTACAAGCCTCTGGCAATAATAACTGGTACCGACTTCATCTAATAACGAATAATGATTTGATTATAACTCTTGCTTTAGTGGCCTCTAACTTTGATAGGAGTTTTGAATAGCACTGACCCTTTAATAACCCTTTAATAATGATCCATTTGGCAGTCAATGACAGGCAAGAGACAAGGACACCCCCAAACCTTTTATTGTAGATTAAATATCATCAAACAAGCAATGCAATGGTATGAAATTCTACTGCTGCAGCAGTGTTTTGTTAGAATAGCAGCTTTATAATAGCAACCTGTGCTGCAACCTCTCCACATGTCTTGCAATGTTAAGTATTTTTGGTATTAACATTCTTCAAATATGTTCCTTTATTTTCAAGTATGTGAGTCGCCAGAAAGCTTTACAAAGTTTTTTTATTTGTAATTTTCAAGTTCATTTTCACACAGCTAGACAATCAATAACCTTTACCTACCAATGTATCATTCATCTCGAGGTCAGTGTACTCGTTAAAATACCACTAAGTCCAATTATGGAATAGGAGCTTGTACTGACTGGTTCTCTGTCTTTGTCTAAATACAAAATGAGACTCCAAAGTGCTTTGAATTCAATAACACATTGTATTGAATAATCTTGATTTTGTCTTCAACCTTTTTTACCGTTATCTATGGCCCTGTTCAGACCTGGTATTAACATGCGTCCTCAGTGATCCGATCACAAGTGGACAGCTTTAAGTACGTCTGTTCACACCTGGCATTAAAAAGCGTCTCCACATGCGTCTTCAGTGACTTGTGATCCGATCTCATTTCCCCGCTCTATATGCAAATAAACACGTAGTAAACACACGGCTAATACAGCAGCCGTTGTGACGTAATATTACATGAATGTCAGTAGTAATATCCTACATATTCATGAATTCTGGTACATTGTATTAACATCAAAATAAAAGGTTATTGTAACGCCGGCACCGTTGCTTTTGCCAGACAACAGCGGCGTACAGCGCTCCAGAGAGCCGGGGAGGACAGAGAACAGGCACAAAGCAGCGGAACAAAAACAGCGACACATCTCCGACAGTATGATAAGAATGCATTTTGCGTGCCTAGTCTGATAGTCTGAAGATATGTAGCCTATAAACAAGATATATTTTAATAAAATACAGTTGTACCGACAGGATACAGTAGAGCACAGAGGCCGTTTCCGTGCTGACAAGCGCTCCGTGTCTGCCGGTTTATTCACCTGAGGGGCGCGGTGATCCCGCGGATCCCAGCTGGACATCAGATGAGTAGGCGGTCCTTAATGTGGCCCAGCACATTTCCAATAATAAATATATACATACATTTGCATAAAGCAGCATATTTGCCCACTCCCATGTTGATAAGAATATTAAATACTTGACAACTCTCCTTTTAAGGTACTTTTTGAACGGATAAAAAATTGTGCAATTAATTGCAATTAACTATGAACAATCATTTGATTAATCGCGATTTCATTTTTTAATCGATTGACAGCCCTAATTCTGACGTCTTTTATCTAAAACTAATAATGCAACAGATCATGCTGGTTCAACATTGCAGATTCCTCTTTTCAACATAGATTGCTGGTGATACCCTTCGCCCCGGCTGTGTTGTATTTATGGATGCATTCAAGTCTTTATTTGAGGGCACTTCAGGTTAATGGAAGCTACTGTATGCTGTGAGACTCCCTCCTCATCATCACACAGGTTCACATCTCAAAGCCGAGCTCCGCACTACAATCTGCATTAAAGATGCTTTTACTGCATCTCCTCTCAAGTCTCCTCTTTTTGTCTCCCTCCTTGTTATTCTGTCTCTCTCTCTCTCTCTCTCTCTCTCTCCCTCTCTCTCTCTCTCCCTTTCTTTCAAACACCCAAACTAGAATTTGTTATCTTTCATCCCACCCAACATACCTCACCTCTCACGTTAACAAGAAGAAGATTCCTGAGCTTTCTCTCTCTCTCTCTCTCTCTCTCTCTCTCTCTCTCTCTCCTCTTAGTTTCATGACTCATTCCCTCTCTCCATCTGTTCTTCAGATGAAAGGAGGCTCTGGTCTCTGTCTGCAGGGGTTTAAAAGTCCCTTTTGATTTCGGTTCAAGGAAGGAATGATTCCAGGGAAGCGGTCGGACAGCTGTTATCTGTAGCGAGATGATATCGGAAGAGAAAAAATAAAACGGGGAAAGTGGTCGACAATTATTGTGCATTTTGACCACTGGGTGAGAATCAGTCACGATTATTTTCAGAAGTCAGAAACTGTGCTCAGTCAGATTGTTTCTTATCTTTAAGTAACCAAATAAATCCTCAGTATCCTCACCTTGCTCCTACATGTTCGTTTCATGAATACATAAATAAATACACCTCTAGGACAAGCTGAAGTATTCATTGATATTATCAGCAGGGCTGGGTATCATTTAAACAACTATGATGCCAGTACCAATACCAGTACCCTTAAAGTGATATCCATACCTATAGAGTACTTCAATCCATTAGGCTAGCTCAACACCGCCGCACTGCACAGCGCTAATGCAGCGGTTACTGCTGATTACTGCGTTCCCCGACACAACGGTTGCGAAGCCGCTTTGTTGGCCTCGCAACAAAGCGGTTTTATTTACATGCTTTGCTAATTTACACAATCCTGGTGGAGGTGACTGGAGGAAGCAGAGTACGTGTGACGCCTGATTTCAGTTTTATCTTTTTAAACTGCTCCTATCTAATAAACCATAAATAAATAAATCAATTTGTGTTCACTGCAGCGTTTTTATACATTTTACACACCACAACTTTATGAAAACTAAAATCGTACTTGGTGATATATGCACAGAAGATATTATTAAAAATATTGATGCTCTGTTCCATAATTTCTTAATACAACTTGATGTAATATTGTATTTCTACAAACCGTGATGATGATCGAATGAATTAATGAATGAGGCTTCCGGCTGACCATGAGTGCCGGTAGTCCGGCCCTCTCCTCTGCGCTCCGGGGGAACGTGATGGTGAGACAGCGCTGATGAAATATTGAACGGAATTTGATTACAGATTTGAGGCTTAAACAAACACAAGATTTTCAATCAGGAGACCGCTGTTTGTGTCCCCTGTGAAACCAAAAGTAACTTATTTTGTCACGTCAGTTGTAAGTCGCGTGACTCGTCGGTATCATCAGCTCAGGAAGTTCATTTTGAAAGGACAGTATGCATGTAATGAGCATATATTGACACGCTGTCCCTGGTACATCCAAAAGTAACGCAAGAGGGTTACCCCGTGCGTCGGTATCTGATGGTATTTGAGGAGTTGGTGGAGAGAATGTGTTGAATAGGCGTTCAGCTCTCAGGGCGAAAGCTAAAAATGGCCATGATTTGTCCTCCCCACAAACTTGTTGTTTCAATAAAAGACATCCCTCTTGGAAGAGAAATAGTGTTGCTTTCACAAACAACAGCTGTATTTAACTCCCCGATTGAGGTAAAGTGCCCCAAACACGCTCGGTGTTATCCAGAATATGTGACTGCACCTATTTTCACTTCCTGCTCAAAGAGGTAATCACTGTAATCCTTTTGCTCTTTCTCTCCGGGTTGTTTTTCGTTTCTTGCTTTCCACTCGGTGTCGGTTGCGCCTGAGAGAAAACTTGCTGTTTTATTTATTCTGCTAAACATTGGTATTTTTAGATTCAGGTTTAACACGATTAAAACACAGGAACGTTCTGTTTATCCACGACCGAGGCTAATTGTAGCAGAATATCATCACTGTGGGGATATTCTGCTAACACTGTCGCTTTACTTCTTGTTTCACTTGTGATGGGACTAAAAACAAAATGAATATGCTACATATGCTAAAATATAGCTGGGTGTAACAGTAGTACAGGAAGTACAGCAATATCTACACTAGCTTAAGTTTGCTAACATTAGAAAGTTAGAGAAGTTAGCGAATATAAGCTGTTAGACCCGTAGATGTATTAAGAGAGCTGATAACAGCCTTGCTGCCTCTTTCAGTGGTCTGTCAAAGTGATAGCGAAACTTAAAAGCAACACATTGTAAAACATTGTAAAACTAAATGAAACGTTATGTTTTGAATACAAACAAAAAGGCTTCTTTAGGTTTAGGCAACAAAACTACAACTTCATTATGTTTAGGCAACAAAAATACAACTTCTTAAGGTTTAGGCAACAGAACTACAACTTCATTTACATTTAGAAAACAAAACTGCAACTTCATTAAGTTTAAGGCAACACAACTACAACTTCTCTAGGTTTAGGCAATAAAACTACAACTTTTTTAGGTTTAGGCAACAAAACTACAACTTCTTTAGGTTTAGATAACAAAAACAATTACGTTTAGGCAATAAAACTACAACTTATTTAGGTTTAGGCAACAAAACCACTTAGTTAAGTTTAGGGAAAAACATTGTGTTTTGGCTTATAACAACTGTTTCAAAAGTGTAAGCCAAACTCAACGACCTCCACCCCATATGGAGTTTCAAGCTGTTTATAGTACAACGCCTTGACTTCCGGTTCTGCTCCTGGCCTTGGCTGGAAGAGACCTCGGTGAGAATATTAGGAGCAGTCTTTGTACTGTTTATGATCAGACCTGGTTCCAGTCATCATCCCAAATGATTTAAATCAGTCTGTCTCTGTGTCTACACCTTCCTGTCACTTAAGGATGAGTCAGATTGTAAACAATGTGTTCGACTTTGATAAAACAAAGAAATAGTTCAGTTTTAATTAAGAGTTTGATCGATACGTTCATGGTGAGATGACCTCTGTGTGGTCTCAGTGGGTTCCAGGCTTCAGTGCATATACATAAATATAAATATATACCACCACTTCTGTCACCATCTGTACAGCTGAGTGAATGCTATATTTATCAATCATTATGCTTACTGCAGAGGTGTGATATTTCATTGTTTGTTCTTTTTTTCTCCCATTTCACATCTTTCCGCTTTGCCCCAGTCACATTATTTTTGTATTTTAGCGTTATTAAAGTGGGATAGATTCAGAAAGAAATTGGTTCTGAGTTTATACTACGGGCTTTGATGGTGTGAGTGGCACTGATGCGACGGTAAACAATGGGAAATTGAGTTTTAAAATAAGACACCAGGGGATTTGATGCATGGTGGGAAATGGCAGAGTAACTTCAGAGATGGAATGACAGAGATTTCTGTCTAAATGCAGGCAGCAGAGATAAACCGTCTGTGAACCTGTAAATCGTCATTTCCTTGAGTGTTTCTGCCGTATCTGTTAGATTCCTTGTACTTGTAATCCTAAAAGGATCGGCTTCGACTCGACAATAGCTTTAAGGTTAGAAATATCACCTTTTTCCACAATAGTCATGTTTCCATTCAGATATTCAGCTATTATTGGCCATGTTTCATGCTATACTGAGACGAAGAATATATACCGTTTCAGCTGATCAGTCATGTGAGTTAAATAATAAGGCGTTTCCATATCCCATCTAATGCATCAACTCTTTTTTGACAAAGGCAAAAAAACACCTCAAGCGAGTGTAAAAACTTTTTCCGCAATTGAAGAAGTTTTATCGAGTTTTATTTCTTTATTTTTTCCGTGATCATTTATTGGAAGTAACATCAGGTGCACAGAAACATACAGTACAAATAGAGCACAAATGTAAATGATTGTTCCGCCATATTTTGGTATTTTTCCCGCAAAGCCCGCTCCCACCGAACCCTCACCCATTGCCGATGCAAAAAGGATAAAGAACAAAAAACAAAGTTACATTTTTAAAAAAGAAGAAAAAAAATAAATGAAAATAAAATAAATAGTAATAAATAAAGTACACATTGATGGTAATAATAAGGAATAATAGGATAAATCCCAAACTTTACTATGTACAAGTGGACAAATTAACTGTTAGTGGTCATTTCTGTAAATTATGTCATACATTTTAGTTGATGGAGTGAAATACATCTCATATGCTATAAATCCATTAGTCCTCCTAAATGCACGACGTCTAAATACAATTAGAACATATACTACAAAAATAATCTTAATCATACAGAAGCACTGTCACTCGATCAAAAGAAGATAAGAGGGGCTGCCAGGTATGATAACATTTCTGAGCTGATCTGCAAATGGCATTTTTTAATTTTTTTTTCAGTTTAAGGAACAACATCATGTCCTCCATCAGGGATGATGATGAAGGGGTGCAGAGGACATTCATTATTTCATTAACCTTTATTTAACTAGGTTTAGACCCATTGAGATTAAAATATCTTTTTCAAGAGCGACCTGGCCAAGAATGGCAAACAGTACAAACAGTTTCATAAACGCACATTAAAAAACAATAGATCAGCTCAAAGGAGGGAAGCCATATAATCCTATTTCAATCAAAACGAGTACAATTACGATTACGAGTCGATTCTATATTTCTATTTTACCATGTCTTTAAATTAATTTAGAGTGACTAGTTCCTGGAGTTTAAGTTCATTTTTTGCAGGTTATTCCATGCAGATGGTGCAGAAAACATAAAGGCCTTCTTTCCCAACTCAGTCCGAACTCTGGGAACAGTCATAAGCATAGGGTCCTGAGATCGTAGCCCATAATTGCCATGATTTCTGGTTAGAAAGACAGATAAATAACAGGGGTGACTACGAATGGCCTTATAGATGAAAACATACCAGTGGCTAAGCGTTGGCTTAGCTTATATTATTCACAGAGCAGGCCAATTTACTTTGGAGTACAATATACAGTGATGAGTGAGGGCTCTACAGTTTGTAACAAACCTTAAAGTGCCATGATAAACAGTATCCAACATATGGAGACAATGGACTGATGCATTCATGTAAAGAAGATCACCGTAGTCAAGAACAGGCAAGAACATCGCTTCAACCAGTTTTCATCTGACATCAAGAGAAAAACAAGACTTGTTTCTAAAATAAAACTTCAATCTCAACTTTTTCACCGGACTCTGTATATGAGGTTTAAAAGAGAGGACTTCCAAAGGAGTAATATCCTTCTACAAGCAAGAAGAGAAGTGAAAGTGATGATATTTAGCTGCATCAATGTGAAACTGACTCAGGTAATTCAAATATACTGTAGCTCTCCCCACACCAGGTTGGACCTCCAGCCCAATACTTTTAGAGATTATTTTATAAAAAGCCATAGAGCTTTTCTAATGTGAGATTACATTGACAGAAACACGGCTACCGTCTTCTATCTTTATTATCTTGTTTATGGTTTTTCATTGAAGCTGTTTGATGTTAACACTGGGTTAAATACTCAAACCTAAGACTCCGTGTTGTCATGGCTGCACTGTTCCATTCGATGTAAATATTCTAGATGTCTTGTGCATCACTTTATACAACAAAGTTCTGATCTCCTGAAACCTACATAACAACAGTTTTGCATTTCTCCTCCGTCAGTCTGTTTTGTGACCCTTTGGCTGTAGAAACTCTGAAATCCTATAAAAATGAATAAATGTGCATCAATGAGGAATAATAAGCATTCTTCATTTCTGAAAGGCGAACCTTTTTTGTATACACATCTTTGATCTATCTGTAACATCCAGGAAGGTATAATCCTCTAATCTCTCCCAATCCTCGCTGTTACCGGAGCCAAATATTTTCTATGATCTCCCCTTCTTCCTCGGTTGTATTTCAGTGCTGTGGGATATTTTCTCTCAGCGGTTTTAACAATTTAGTTCATGTTGTTTCTGCTGTGATTTTGATGCATCTGTGGCTTTGACATATGAAAGCTGTTGGGTCTTTTCCCAAATGTATACACACTTGACAAACACCACAGGGTACGCTGAAATCTTCAACACTGTTTGCAGTTCAGAAAATGATTTCAATACGGCTCCCGCGTCACTTTTAATCCCCGCCATTGTTATCTTGACATGTTTCGTTGTGCATGTGTTTTGTCTGCACTCATAAATGGTCCGTCACACTCTGCTAAAATGATCTGCCATTATCTTTAAAAAAACTTTGAAAGGCCTCGGCTCGCTTTCTGCCACTCACACAGTTAATAGCTGTCCTTGCAGATGCCACTGTGTTTCACCTTTTGTTCTCTTCTCTGATCCTACGCTTTAACTTGTTAAGAATGCAGACGTATTTTTCAAGGAATCGTAGACAGATTTATAAATGGTGGATGCTGCTTTTTGCGTTCACCAGTCTGTCTGTCTGTCTGTCCGAGCTTTTAAGATTCCTTTTACCGAAGATTCCGAAGTAAAGTATCCCCCCACAACCTCCTGATGGGGACCAGTGTCAGTACGGCCAGGCATGGCAGAGGCAGCCTCCTTTTATTGCTGAGCACTTGGGATTGGTACCAAAGTGAAGCCGGACGCTTGGCGTCAAACTAGCAACTTGATCGCTGACGACACAGAGACACCACGTGATACCAACGTCATAATACTATTGGCTCGCAAGCCTTGTTAGAAGTAGGAATCAAATGACAGATATCTTCGCAGAGATAAATAAAAACATAAATTTGGGATCCGTCAACATTTTTTTAAATGATTATTTCACAATCATAATGATTTCTTTTAGGAAAAGCCATACTTCTATTCAACACCTTTCTAAAAGCTCTGTGGATATGGATGATTTATCTTTTAATTATTCATCTACATAAAAATGTTATCAATTACACCTTTAACTGTTGGTACTTGTTGTAAGGATTTAAATTACTTTATCTTGTTTATATCTGAAGTTCGCGACCTTAATTACTTTATCATGTTTTTAAAAGCACTTTGCAACTTTTTTTAAAACAAAAAAACTTCTTTAGGTTTAGGCAACAAAGCTACAACTTCTTTAGGTTTAGGCAACAAAACTACAACTTCCTTAGGTTTAGGCCACAAAACTACAACTTCTTTAGGTTTAGGCAACAAAACAGTTAGATTAAGGCAAGAAAACTACAACTTCTTTAGGTTTAGGCAACAAAACAGTTGGATTAAGGCAAGAAAACTACAACTTCTTTAGGTTTAGGCAACAAAACAGTTAGATTAAGGCAAGAAAATTACAACTTCTTTAGGTTTAGGCAACAAAACTACAACTTCTTTAGGTTTAGGCAACAAAACAGTTAGATTAAGGCAAGAAAATTACAACTTATTTAGGTTTAGGCAACAAAACTAAAACTTCTTTAGGTTTAAGCAACAAAACTACAACTTCTTTAGGTTAAGGCAAAACAATTACAACTTCTTTAGGTTTAGGCCACAAAACTACAACTTCTTTAGGTTTAGGCAAGAAAACTACAACTTCTTTAGGTTTAAGCAACAAAACAGTTAGGTTAAGGCAACAAAACTACAACTTCTTTAGGTTTAGGCAACAAAACAGTTAGATTAAGGCAAGAAAATTACAACTTATTTAGGTTTAGGCAACAAAACTAAAACTTCTTTAGGTTTAAGCAACAAAACTACAACTTCTTTAGGTTAAGGCAAAACAATTACAACTTCTTTAGGTTTAGGCCACAAAACTACAACTTCTTTAGGTTTAGGCAAGAAAACTACAACTTCTTTAGGTTTAAGCAACAAAACAGTTAGGTTAAGGCAAGAAAACTACAACGTCTTTAGGTTTAAGCAACAAAACTATAATTTATTTATGTTTTGGCAACAAAAACAATTTGTTAGGTTTAGGAAAAAAAACTACAACTTCTTTTGGTTTAGGCAACAAAACTACTTAGTTAAATTTAGGGCAAAACATTGTATATAATAATATACAATGTGTAATATATACTAGTAATAAGTATGTTTCAAAAGTGAAAGCAAAACTCAACAACCTCCACTTGTTTATATCTTAAGTTCTGGATCTTAATTACTTTTATCGTGTTTTTATTGTAAAGCACTTTGCAACTTTGGTTTCGAAAGGTGCTATATAAATGAAGTTATTCAATATATGTTTTACCATGAATTTGCTAAAGGTGTTATTGCTTTCTTTAGTCACTAAAGGAAGAATAAACAAACGTGTGAATTGCAACAGCAGAGAGAGCACGACTCCACTGTGGGAGAGTTAATGAGAAATGTCTTCACCTATGAGGAGGACAAAGAAAACATAATTGATGTGTGTAGGTGGATGTTCGAAGCCAAGAAAGACTGACATACAGGCACTTATTCATCATGAGCAGATCAAATAGAGAAGTTAGCACACGTTATATAAAAGTCATGCGAGGATTCTGTTGTTTTTTTTGTCAGCTGGGATCGATGAGTATTATTGAAGGTTAATTTCATTCTACCACAGCAGAGCACCGCTATTATTTATACTGGCAGGAATGAGGAGTTGTTTTGTGTTCGGGTAGACCAATTATCTCTGTGGCTCGAACCACAGTGCAACAGCATTGTACTGTATATTTAGTTTCACACTGGCCGAGTCGTTTACGAGACACGCGGAATCACAAGCCGCAAGTTTATTGCTTCTTATAAACTGTTGTCCTTCCAAGTTCTGTTGTAGATACAGTAAGAATCACAAACATGGTCACTCTTCTTCTGTGGTGTGCTTAAAAGAAAATATCACTATTTTCTGAAGAAAATGTCTTTATTCTTTGATTAGTGGGTTGCTGGAAAAATAAAATTGAATAAATAATTCCTGACGATAACTGATATATTTAGATATTTTCCAAAGTAAAAGTCCCTAGAAGTGTATGATTTAACTTTTCCCCATGGTCTAGCGTTAAAAAAGCTAACACACAATACTTGTAGAATCGCAATAATTGAAAATCGTAAATACATATCGAATCGGCACCCAAGTAGAATAGAATAGAATAGAATAGAAAGCTTTATTGTCATTGTATTAAATACAACGAGATTCACAGTTGCCACATCTGGTCAGTTCTTTAAAACAAACAAATACTTGACAAGACTAAACGAGGCAGATAAAACATACAACGGTTAAAACACACACAGTTATAAAGCAATATAAAACAGGTAAAGTCAAAGTAATAAATAAGTATAAACAGAAGTTATACACTAGAGTATAAAATATAGGTATGTAAACAGAGGTAATTGCACTTATAACATGATAACAAATTAATCTGGAGATATGTGTATCACCCCCAGCCCTAGTGTTTATGATACTAAAGTTATCATTACAACCCCCCCATTAATGTTATTTTTTTTTTATAATTTCTCCATTTTTTGGTATTTATTTGTTTTTGTTTTCTGTTGTTGTTGTAATTATTATTATTTATTTTACTAATTTACTGACCGTAATGTTCATCTGTTTAATATTAACCAGGCTCAGGCCTGTAACAAAATAATGATGTTAGAGTTAATGTGAGATAATAATAAAATTTCATTAAAAGAAAAAATATTAACAACAGTGAATTCCTCTGAACACCCACAAACCAATCAGAATGATAACGGTGTAATTTGTCCCGCCCTGACAGATGCAACTAACTAACTAACGAACGAGCCAACAGGAGACTCAGGAAGATGTTAATCTATTCCAGTGTAAACAGGCCCACACAGTCCTGAGAAGAGGTCTAATCAACCTCATTAAAACACCTGTGTGGGTGTTTAGAGGCTTTAACACTCCAGAGTTTAAATAAACCGCTCCAAACGAGCTGGATGGAGAGACAAGCTCTTAAGTTAATGAGTTAATTAAACTTAGCGGAAGCGTTTTTTTTCCTCATTCTTGTCACTTTTTGTTTTTGTTTTAATTGAGAATTAATCTCAGATTCACCTCATGCACAATAAATGTCTTGTCTTTTATCAAAATGCAGAAGAGGAAGGTTATCTGGTTGGTTCATTGAAATGCAGTGTAGGGAAGCTAATTAACTGCTGTAACTGCCATTTGTCTTTCTATTTAAACTGACATAACGCCGTTCAGAACAGAAGACTTCATTACGATGACAAAACAGTTGATTGGATTTTTAAAAACTCTTTTAGAAGTTCAAAATCTGTGACATCAGTACAGACACACACACACACACACACACACACACACACACACGAGCAGAAACATGCAGAAGTGTGTTCATATTGACAAACAGCCTTATAGAGTTAATGAGCACATTAACACGCACGCTCATAATCTGTTTTCTATAGAGACTGCACAATCAAGTAAACACTGTTTAATGATTATCTTAATTAGAGCAATGTAATCATGTAATGATAATTGCATAATAATAATATCATAAACAGTCATCACAGTTAGCATAACGTGATTAACACACATTGTTTTCTGCTCCATTTCTTTGTTTGGACCTTTACACGATCTCTTAAAGCCCCCCTCCAGTGTATTTTTATGATATTTCATATTCATTTGAATCATTTCCTGACAATGTTGATTAGCCACAATGTTTGCAAAAAATAAATTGACCAATAACTTAAAGCTGCAGTCGGTAGAAATGGAGCAAATATGATTAAAAAACATTATTTTTATAAAACGTGTCACTATATCTTGACAGTAGTGCATGAGAAAAAAATCATGTGCCTCCGGTGTCCTCCGGTGCTCCTTACAGTATCTGCAAGATTTCACAGACCGGAGGAAAACAACCAATCAGAGCTGATCTGGAGACTGCTGTCCAGCTGCCGTCTCTGAGAGCCGGCTGTCAATCACTCGCCGATCAAACGGTCAAACTAGGCAGCGCTGATCAAATATGAATCAATATTCTGTTACTGTAACGCCTATTTCTCTCCTCAAATGTTTTCAGAAACATCTTGTAGTGTACTGTTTAGCTGTAAAATGAGAACATGTTGAGATCAAGTTGAGGAAATACCAAGCACCGCCCACCAGCCGGAGCACAGCCAATAGGAACGCTCTCTCTCTGAAATGACCTGTGATTGGTCAAAGTCTCCCGTCACGGGCTAGATGTTCTAAAACCTGAAAACAGAGCCATGAGGAGGTGCAGAAGTCTAGTTTTCTCTCAGAACACTTGAATTACAATATGCTGAAAGGTTATTATGGAAATGTTGCCCAATGATGCCGAGAATATACTGACTACTGAAGCTTTAACCAATGCACCAACGTGCTGCCCAATTTAAAACACGTAGACCCAATTTTTTTAAAACTCCAATGATCAGAGCACTGACTATGTCAGTATTTGTCAATATTCATTTTGTGCAAATGTTTTGCAGCTGAATGAGATTCATACCTGCAGCCATTGTTAAACCAGAACTGCTTGATGTGAGCTTAAATGGGATCTTATGACTCCAGAAAGTTCGTTCCCAGCAGCAGTTAATGTGTAGGCGTCACTTGTCTTTCTGATACCTGCTCTCTTTGATTATGTTTTTATTCGGTGCTTTCAGTGACAATTGCGAAGGTGTCACTTATTGTTGCTCTGTCTTAATTGAACACAGAAAATATATCAGTTTGGATGATTATTATTAACATGGCTGTTTTGTGTTCATGGCCTTGTTAAAACCCACGTCTGTGATTCAGCTAATTAACAGGCAACACGAGTTAAACACAATGCAAACAAACTCTCCTTTTCCGCCTGAAAAATATAAATTGCAGATGTTCGGCTTTTACCCGACAGCAGAGATGTAAATTGAAGTGGAGGTTACTCAAGGTCTGCAGTCTCTAACAGCCACAGGTCCGATCGCTCTGCAAAACTGCGACGTTGTCAGTTTTATTTTAGCTCAGCTCGCACAATAAAAGGCCAATTACCGTCATAGAAGCAAACTAACAAAGGAGGAATCCACATGAGAAACGACTGAACCCACGAGAGCTTTTTAAACAGCCTGCTCGCGAGGCTTCCTCTAAGGGGGGGGGGGGACTTTAGTGTCTCTTCTCATTTGACTCCGCTGCATCCGTGTCCAGTCCAAATTATTAGTTAAAATGACAATAAATGACTTCATAGAAGTGCTGTGAGTGTGCGCTGCCTTAATATTCAGCTGGAGTAGCTAAACTTTAGGCGTGTGGGTTCATCGACTCCTACTTGCTATATGATAGTCTGCATTTATATTTATATATATATATATATATATTAGGGCTGTCAATCGATTAAGATATTTAATTGCATGAGTGTCCATAATTAATCGTGATGAATCGCAAATACATTTTGTATCTGTTTGAATGTGCCTTAAAGGGAGATTTGTTAATACTCTTATCAACATGGGAGTGGGCAAATATGCTGCTTTATGTAAATACATGTATATATTTATTATTGGAAATCAATTACCAATGCAAAACAATGGCAAATATTGTCCAATATATATATAAAACAATTAGTAGCGTTAAAACAAATTTGCGTTAAAGTGGCAGTAGTCAGTATATTTTTGGCATCATTTGGCAAACATCCCATAATAACCTTTCAGCATATTGTAATTCAAGTGTTCTGAGAGAAAACTAGACTTCTGCTCCTCCTCATGGCTCTGTTTGCAGGCTTTAGAACATCTAGCCCGTGACGGGAGACTTTGACCAATCACAGGTCATTTCATTGAGAGAGCGTTCCTATTGGCTGTGTTCCGGTCATGGCGGCAGCGTCACAAACTTTCTAATTTTACAGCTAAACCGTGCACTACAAGATGATTCTGAGAACATCTGAGGAGAGAAATAGGCATTAACGTAACAGAATATTGATTCATATTTGATCAGCGCTGCCTAGTTTGACCGTTTGGTCGGAGTTCGCTAGTGATTGTCAGCCGGCTCTCATAGACGGCAGCTGGACAGCAGACCTCAGATCAGCTCTTACTGCTTGTTTTCCTCTGGTATGTGGATGTCGCTAGGAGCACCAGAGGACACCGGAGGACACAAAGGCAATTCTTTTTTTCAGATTACCTGTTTCATGCACTACTACGTTTTATAAAAATAACTTTTTTTAATCATATTTGCTCCGATTTCGCCTACTGCAGATTTAGCAAGCCATATTATTCGTCTGATATGTGCATGAAAATATTTCCAAAAGGCACCAACATCACAAACACGGCCGAGAGGTAAAGTTCAGTGACTCAGTAATATATGTACACAGAGGTGTAGACAGGAATGTAGTATGTATATAGAAGTAAAGTGCATAAAGGATGGGGTGAGTGACTACACAGTTATGTGTTTTTACCATCCTCGGTTCTGTTGATCTAACAGTCAGGTTGGACACTTGAAGAATGTCACATTTTCTGTATTGTTGGTTGAAAGAAAGTCTTGGGTTGGAGCGCCGTTCCCACCGGGGCTGCAGCCCTGCTGTCCTGAGGGAGCCTGGGTAATTTCAAACATGTCAAAAGGGCCATTAGGAGTTCTTTGTTAATCCCGTCCCGTTGCCTGGCCTTCTCCAGGAGGGATTTGATTGTCTTCAATGTACCAGTCTTAGTCTGTTATCTGGTCTCACCACTAATTTACAGACGTAATAAAAGGGGTCGGAGTCAGGTTGGTAGGGGACCGGAAGACATTGCCTTTAAGCTGCCCCCGTTGTTCGGCTCAGATACTCCATTTGCGCGTATCTCCCTCTGAACCTGACGGTGTGTGCTCGAGCTGCAGCGATGGAGACGCCGCCGACTGAATGAAGAAAGGTCCAGCAAGGTCGAGAGAAACATATTATTCCATTTCACGAACGGTTTCTTTCTGTGAACCCACTCACTCCCCGCTGTGGAATAAGAGAGTGTGTTGCCGTGTGGCTGTGCCTTCAGGGTGAACTGCCTAATTCACTGTGAGGATTTTACATGTTTGTGTCTCTCAATCTGGTCTCCCCCTCTATATATCTGATCACAAAGAGGGACGTAGGCGTTCAGCGTCTTTCATAAGGATGTGCTAACAGGTTGTGGGCTGTTACAGGGATCAGAACGGTGGCTTTTCTTTCATGGGATTGGACCACCATGAACCAGTCTTCTGTCCTCATATGTCCTTTTTTGCATGACCATGAATTGTCAAGTAAAAGCCCTCTTCTTTATTCATGGACTACAGTACAATACTGACATTGTAAATTCATCATAATCTGTTATTGCCACAGAATTATCTACATCAGCACAACATTGTCACGCCATATTTCACCACCCTGTTGCTCCAAATTGATTTTTTTTTCTTTATAATTCACTCAAAACAGATTTGATTCTTTCATGCTGTTAAGCTGCTGTTGATCAACACTTCCTGTGGATGTTTCACAGTAGATTGCCTCGAGGGAACGGAGGAGATTACGTTCCCTAAACTGCTGTAAGTGTTTTAATGTGAAACAGATGGAGGAAGTGTTTGAGTTTACAGCAACAGCAAACAGCAGCAACAGCAAATGAACGCAGTTAAAGAGGAGCAGGTCAGTAAACCGTCTAATCCAAGTTATCATAATAACCAATGTCCGGTTTTATGCAGCGCTCATGTCGACATCCGGGAGAAACCAAGAAACAGAATTTCTCTTAATCACAAAGGGGACATATCGAAGGTTACGCTATTGTAACCCTAGATCTATAAGCACAGGTGGAGCCCTCTACTGGACTCTCCCTTACCAAAAGGAGGTTTATTCAAGTGTGCTAGTAGTAGTAGTAGTAGTATACTTCTTTTCAACTTAAAATAAAAGCGTTTACTTTCAGTTTATGTACTTATCAGAGATATACTTAACAAAAGTATACTTTGCTCATACTGACAAGTATACAAAAAAGTTTAAGTATACTTGACTTAAACTTGTACTTTGATCAGGATATACTTAATAAAAGTATAAGTTAGTGTACTAGTTAGTGTGCATGTGATTATAAAGTGGGCATGTCTGTGAAGGGGAGACTCGTGGGTACCCATAGAAACCATTTTCATTCACATATCTTGAGGTCAGAGGTCAAAGGACGCCTTTGAAAACTGGCCATGTCATGCCCTATTTGAAGGCGAGGGGCAATAAAGAATGGTAAAGTGGAGAAGAGCTGTGTGATAAAACTAATACTGAATCTCACGCTGACTGACACCTCTAATAATACAGCAGGTGAAGTTGGTGGAATTGGAAATGAAGGAACTTCAGCTGAACTAGATAAAGGGGCCCTGGTCACTTTTTGAGAACATACCAACTTGGCAGGTGTCGCCGTGCAGCCGGGCCCTCCGGAGGCCTTCTCCTCTCCACGGTGAAGGCGATGACTTAGTGATGACGGATTTTATCAGCACTGCTGATGTTTCCTCGCCCCTGAGGACATTTTCCCACGAATGTGAACACCCTCTATGTAACTCCAGCTGACCCGCTGAGGTGCGATGACCTACAGGGGGGACCAGTCTGGCAGGTCGGAGCGTTTTTTGTTTTTTTATGGCAATGTGCACTGTGTGCCTTTCCATCTTGCAGTAAGATGAGTTTTTCTTATCGAGATAAGATATCTACTTTATATGTTATATTTAAGTACCAGGTGTAAATGGAGGTTCAGTTCCCCTGCCTCCCGCTTTTCCCTCCATTTCATTTGTTTTCTTTAACAATCGATGCACCTGCAGTTTGCGTTCGGTCCCAAAATAACACTGCACTAAAAAAGCTGCATGAGTGTGGGTATGTATTGTTGGAGTCACCAGTGAAAGAAGGAAACACATTCCAGGGTGTCCAGTTTGAGAAAATATCATACTACTGTTAGAGACTGCAATCATTTTACGGTCTCTTATGAAAATCATAAAGTGTTGTTTCGATCCAATACCAAGTAACACCAGGGTCAGAACCACCAACATTGATGCCGATGCTTTTTATTACTAAAAGTGACAAATGAACTTTCATGTAGGGCAGAACAATTTAATGCAAGATGGATGCATTTCTGGGATCCTTTTGACACCAATATCAACACTCTAATTAATCAATTATGTTTCCATTAGGGCTGTCAAAGTTCACGCGGCAATAACGCGTGATCGCAAATTCATTTTAACGCCACTAATTACTTTAACGCATTAACGCAACTTGTGATTTTTAGGTTGTAGCTTGGTTTAAAAGCTAAAGTGAAGATACTGGTATCATATGAAACCAGAAAACCTGATGAATCCATCGGTACCAACTATGTCATACTAGCTTGAGGCGAAGGAGGCTAAATAACGCTACAAATCTATGCTAAATTTGGCCGAGGAAAAACTGTCAACAAAGGGGTCCCTTGACCTCTGACCTCCAGATATGTGAATGTAAATGGGTTCTATGGGTACCCACGAGTCTCCCCTTTAAAGACATGCCCACTTTATGATAATCACATGCAGTTTGGGGCAAGTCATAGTCAAGTCAGCACACTGACACACTGACAGCTGTTGTTGCCTGTTGGGCTGCAGTTTGACATGTTATGATGTGAGCATATTGTTTTATGCTAAATGCAGTACCTGTGAGGGTTTCTGGACAATATCTGTCATTGTTTTGTGTTGTTAATTGATTTCCAATAATAAATATATACATACATTTGCATAAAGCAGCATATTTGCCCACTCCCATGTTGATAAGAGTATTAAATACTTTACAAATCTCCCTTTAAGGTAAATTTTGAAGAGATCTGAAAAATGTTTTCAGTTCATTGCAATTAAGTATTTTAATGGATGGACAGCTGTAGTCTCCATACAACGAAACTGCATGGTTAACTGTACATGGGAAATGTATTTTCTCCGGGATTGTTTGTTTTTGATGTATCACAAATACGTTTCTAATTAAAACTCGGCTAAATGCTGATAAATAATTGTCATCCTTCCTAATTTGTGTTTCCTCTGTTGCAGCATTTGTGAGCGTGATGAATCTATTGGTTGTGATTAACTGCCTTTCCTTCTGGCTTCCTGTCTCTTCCTCTCCTCCACATTTAGTCCCTCTCTCGCTGCTCTCGCTGCTAACCCCCCCCCCTTGACTCTCCAGCCTTTTGAAGGAAGGGATTTTTTTTTTTTTTTTTTAAACGTCGGGTGGATAAGCTGTCAGAAACGTTGAGTAATGAAAAGGTGTGAACTGCCGACTCGCCCTTCCTCCTCATCAAGCTGCAATGGCAGCAATTTGTTTTTGGCACCCAGGCGGGCGGCTCAGACGGCCACCTCGGCCACGTCGAGCCGCGCCGGAAACGACTTTCACGGCACTTTAAAAGATGAGGCGTGTCTCACCCAAGAAGGGAATTTTTCATTTAAACTGTCATGTAAAAAGCTTATGTCATGTAAAAAAGCACTTCAGCTGTCTTCATTGGATACACAGGTAACCCCCCTCCCTTTCTTCTCGCTGGGCTTTTAAGATCTTCAGACCACTTTGCATAGCTGATGCTGTCAGGAAACCTTTACACATAATGGCTTCTACATTACTGATCAGAAAACTTTTTTGCAGTTCTTTCTACAGTTGGTAAGATATTCTGTGCTATAGACTGACTGACGGATGTCATGACTACCTGTTTCCCCTCTTCCCTGTATAATGATGTGATCTGACAGACCGCCTGTCTATCAGACTGTATCTGTCAGTCTCGGCTCTGATGATATGATCTCAGTGATCTCTTTGATCTGCTCTTAATCTTATTGACATTCTCCTGATAGCTACATTTGCTCTGATTTAATGGACCAGAGAGCACATTGCCTCAGGCTGTCTCTATGTGTGTGTGTGTGTGTGTGTGTGTGTGTGTGGACAGCTCCAGGTATACCTTCTTCTTCTCTCTGTCACCTCGTCTGCTCTTGAAAATCCCCGTCAGCTAGCCGGTTACAGATATAGCCACTGTAGGAGTCACTTTTTCATTTTGGCTCAGAGAAACGTCTAAGAAATGATGTCATGTGCTAGACGGGAATGATCTGCAGCCAAATATATATACATATATATATATATATATATATATATATATATATATATATATATATATATATGTAAAAAGTGCACATGTTTCGTGGACGAAAGAGGAAACAGTATAAAAGTGGAAGTGTGCCAAACATGACCCTATTTATAAAACCATGTGTAAACTTTAATCAAACAAGTTTCCACTTGTCAGTTCCAATCAAGTTGTAATTTTAAACACGAGCGCCTCACATCCCACCTTGTTAACGCCGACAATTAGCCATAAATAGTTAATGAAACGCCCTTCATAAATACCAAAACTGCATATAAATGCAGCTCGTCATTCTGTGCATTCCGGGTAAAAAGGAGAAGATGAAAACGCACGACTTGAAAACAGAACTGGTGTGAAAACGTAGCGCTCGCTCAGAGGTCAGGGTGAGGCCGCGGGTTCTGTTTGGTGATTCTGTTTTTGCATTTGAGCAAGAAAAAAAGAAAGTTGTGAGACTGTGTCATGACTGCAATTAATGCTGCAGCACCCTTCTGGAAATGTGAAAGGAAAGGTCGGTGCCACCGTCGGGGCTGAGAGGACACCAGAGGTTTCTCTTTGACCCTCAAAGTGTCAGATCTTTTTAGAAAGCCGAAGCTTCTGCAGACATAACAACATTTAACAAGTGTTTTCTGTTTTGGGGATAAGGGACTGTTGGTGAAGAGCTAAAGAGGATACAAATGATGGTCATGATTGATGACTGAGCAGCATCATTGCTAGGGCTTGGTGTTGTTTACAAAATGACGATGCCAATACCAGTACCAGTACCCTTAAAGTGATACCGATACCTATAGAGTACTTCATTTGATACCCATCATGTGAATGGAAGCTGTGCGTGTGTCCTGCTTGCCAGCTAACAGCCGCCACACTCTGCTGATAATGCCGTTCCGACCCGTGGTGTCGCGGAAGCCTAACACATTAACGCAACGATTTTTAGGTTGTAGCGGGCTCAGTTTTAAAGCTAAGCATCATATGAAACTAGAAAAACCTATTTAATCCATCGGCACCAACTATGTCATACTAGTTTGTCGCAAAGGAGGTTAAATAACGCTCCAAACTTACTATTTTGGCGAGGAAAAAACTGTCATGTCCATTTTCAAAGGGGTCCCTTGACCTCTGACCTCCAGATATGTGAATGAAAATGGGTTCTATGAGTACCCACGAGTCTCCCCTTTACAGACATGCCTACTTTACATTTGCATAAAGCAGCATATTTGCTCACTCCCATGGTAATAAGAGTATTAAATACTTGACAAATCTCCCTTTACAGTACATTTTGAAGAGATAAAAACTATTTATTTGCGATTAATTATGATTAACTATGGACAATCATGCAAATAATCAAGATTAAATATTTTAATCGATTAACAGCCCGAGTTTTATAAATGCCAGCTTTTGTCTGGAGAGAGGCGAACACATCTTTGTTAACATTAAATATTTACCACGAGGCTCCTCGTGTGGCGTTGAATGAGAGACATTTGTTTTACTATTAGAGGATGAATGAAGGATTAATCAAGAAACAACCATTTCCATTCTAGCGATCAGCCGGCCGACCAGTGAAGCAGGTGGCCCGGCCGTCTGCCAGAACACTTCTTCTAACTTGGACACTTAAACACTTTGAACACCTACCGCAACTCCCAAAAGTACCGAATTAAAGCCGAATAGATTTGGTTTGATGTTGAAACGGGATCAGAGAGGAGATGTCGGATGCAAGCGGTTTCGGCTCTGTTCTTTTCAAAAAGACAATTAGAATCAGTGTCGTCTTGATGTGCCAACTACCACGGTGGCAAACCGAATTTGACTTGGCTAATTGGCGGTGATGCATTACGAGGAACATCACAGATGACACGCAGAGAGCGCAGGACAAACTGTAACAGGACTTCACACTTAGTACAGACAAGACATGAGGACTGTCAGTAGACTAATCATCCAGGCAAAGCATGTCAAAGTCAAACAGCTGCCTCTCTGAAGCGGCGCTGCTAAAGCCGGTGACAGCGAAGGTGAGTGAGAGTCTGCAAGGAGAAACAAGCCAATGGGAGAGGGGCTGTCCAAGTCAACGCGATAATAACACGTTAACGCAAATTTGTTTCAACGCCACTGATTTCTTTAGCGCGTTAATGCAACGTGTGATTTTCAGTTTGGGCTAACTCTCGACTTTCTGGCAGACCAGTGACAGAAGGATTGGATGATTTTATTTGACAACGCCGCAGACCCCTGGCGCCTTTTACGTGGGCCGCGGCACCACGCGGTTGGGGCGAACCGGTCGACAGTCGCACCGGGAGCATGGAGCCACGTCACAACGAGGAGCGCTGTAAAGCTGCGGCTGCGAGCCACCTTCGCCCCGAGGCTTTTCAAACCGACCTAGAGCCGGTCGCAGCGCACCGCCTCGTATGCGGGACTCCCCAGTCTGCCGTGTGTCGCTCACACCCTCCAGCTGGCTGTTAACGAGGGTCTTTTGGCACAGAGAAGTACTCGTATCGGTACTCGGTATCGGCGAGTACCCAAATGTAAGTACTTGTACTCGTACTCGGTCTGAAAAAAGGTGGTATCGGTGCATCCTTAGTACCAACCATGTCATACTAGCTTCTCAAAAAGGAGGCTAAATAACGTTCCAAACTTGTGGGTACCCATAGAACCCATTTTCACATATCTCAAGGTCAGAGGTCAAGGGACCTTATTGAAAATGGCCATGCCAGTTTTTCCTCACCTTTCCAATGGATTCATTAGGTTATCTAGTTTCATATGACATCTGTACCTTCACTCTAGCTCTAGAACTGCTCCAGCCTCTGAAAGACAGTAATGTCGCTCAGGATCCCCCGCGATCCCGTTGGGTCTCAGGGGGTTAACTGATCAACCGACTATCCGCTATCATTCTGTCACCGGTCACTCTTCATCCCTTCAATCAGTCATAAATTCACTCATTCAGTCAGGTGATCAGTGACACAGACAGCCAATCAGTTGAGAGATTTATAAAACCAGCCAGCCATTCAGTCAGTGTGCCGGCAGTCTGTCCGTTATCAGAGAGGGATTTCTGCCAGCCAGCCAGTCAATCATGAGGTCACTCAGTCAGTTTAGGCTGCAGAGATTGACAGAGATGGACTGAACTCTGTGTCAATCTCTTTATTCCCACCAGGATTAACCTGCTGACTCCTCACCTCCACTGTCTGCTTCTCCTCTCCAACACACACACACAGTCCTGGCTTCCTCTCTCATTGTCTCCCTCCTCCTACCATCCTTATCAGGCAGAATACACAGAATATGTACCCACCTGCACCCCAGCTGGCATCTCTCTTCTTCCACCTCACACCTTCCATCTCTCTCTCTCTCTCTCTCTCTCTTCGTCCTTTCTTCTCTGTCCCCGAGGAATTGTGCTGTTGTGTTTTAGCTTGTCACAGCAGTTGAGCTTTTCCTCACCTGTTCACAACATCTCCAGGCAAAGGGAGCAGGTGTCTGCTCGAGTCTGCTGCCCAGCACCATGTGTGCATGCGTGCGTGAAGTTGTGTGTGTGTGTGTGTGTGTGTTTGTGTGCATCCTGACGTGCGCGGTGAAATGTTCAGCTGCCTCCGACCAGCGGTGCTAAAATTGGAAAGTGTGTTTTTCTAAGATAAAGAACCTTCCCAGGAGAAGGTGTATGAATTCACCTTGATGTAACTATTGAAATCAATGATAATTACCCAGTGTGGTGGAGGAAGTGTTTTTTCTTGTTAAAACTGTAATGTTTAGACATTACATATCGCTTTTGTCTTTTAACCCCAATTGATAATAAATAGGATATGTTGCTCTGTGTCACATTAGTGCTCACTTAGCGCTGCTATGAATCTTCATTATGAATCTCCCAGAGAACCTGAAGGCAGAAAAAGAGTACCAGCAGCTCGTGAGAAAGTGCCGTTATGGAAGAAAAAGTCACGATACACCGAGGAGTAAAATGTAGAAGTGGCGGTACTGTGTACCGGTGAGTACCGGCCCACTTTGAGCACTTTGTGCATTTGACTGTATAAACTGCACTAAACTGTATCCATAAGTATATCCAGCTGTAACAGACAACAGGGAAAAAGTGCAAACTTGCCTATTGTTAAAGGTCCCATATTGTAAAAAGTGAGATTTTTATGTCTTTTATATTATAAAGCAGGTTTAAGTGCTTTATAAATACTGTTAAACTATCAAAACTCTCACTATACGGAAAAAATACACACAGCCCATATTCAGAAATTGTTTGAAACAAGCCGTTAGGATTTCTGTCCATTTGTGATGTCACAAATATACAACATTTAGAACATTACACGGTTTTAAACGTAAACATTCTAAATGTGTCCCATTTTGTTTCCTGTTGCAGCGTATGTAAATAACATCAGCTGACAGGAAGTAAACATGGACCCAAACTGTTGCCAAGCAACGCAGTTTCGTTGAAATGCACTAAAACGGAGCGTTTCAGACAGAGGGTGAATACTAATATATATTAGGTATATTCAGGCAGACAATATGAGGAAAATAAAAAATTTTTTTTAACATTACAGCATGTAAACATGTTTCAGTAGAAATACAAAATACAAGTATGAACCTGAAAATGAGCACGATATGGGACCTTTAAATTGTTGTAATTGTTTTAAAATAAGTGGAGATCATTGTTACTCTGGCTTTTGTCTGGTGAAGCTTCCTAAATCAAATGTTAGTCGTACAGACGCTTAACGGTTACTTGTTTGTTTAATCAACGGTTAATTGTTTGATCAGAACTACAAAATGTATTTCAGTTTGTAAATCTCTCCATGCAGGCTAGTGAAGGTCTGTCCGTTAGCTGATCTGAAGTCAGTTCCACCTGAGTGCTCAGTGTCCCGTTAGCAGAGTAGAGTTTGTGCGGACTGTTCTGAGTTGAGACTTGTTTTCCACTGATTGGTTGTCACATAACTCTGACAGGGCCGCTGGAGATGGAGCAACAGCTGGTTCCTTAATGTGCGTGTGTGTGTGTGTGTGTGTGTGTGTGTGTGTGTGTGTCCGGCTCATATGTAAGTGTGGGATAGATACGGCCACTGACACACTGACCATGTCTTACACGCCTCTCTGCACATCGCTGACAGCACTTACTCTCTCTCGCCATCTCTCGTTCTCTCACTTTTCTCTCTTTCCTTTTCTTCCTCTCTCTCTCGTCCTCTCTCCATCCATCTCTGTCTTGCTCTCGCCTCGTGTCTCGCTCTTTCTTTCTGGCCTCAGGAGATAACTCTGACACCTCTGGGATGGATGCTCTCTCTCTCTCTCTCTCTCTCTCACACACACACACCTCCTCCACACACACATACTATATAACACTCCTCCATTTGTGGCCCAGTATATACACTGATAAGCAGCCCAGGTCCTCCCTGGCTGCCTCTCATACACGAGGTAGAATAGGCTTTGTGTGAGTGCTAAGCGCCTGAGGAGCGCTATCTCCTACCTCCATAGTCTGAAGGCTGTTGTATAGCAGGGGAATAATGGGCTATAACTCACCGCTAAGCTATACTGGATTACAGTCAAGGGATGGCAATTTGTGCATGAGTTGGAGTTTGAGTGTGGCGAAATGTGTGCGAGGAAATGTTGGTGTTTGTGATCACAAACGGACGTGAGCAGTGGTGGAAAGTAGTGAAGTACTTTTAAAAGAATTATTCAAATTGTTTAGGTCCTTCTACTCAATCCTGCATTAATGGATTTTTTTTTTCATGGTCACTTGTTGGCAGCAGAAAAAAAACTATAAACATGAGACATGTCATCCCATTTCAAGTTGGCAAACATGTTAGCAAACAGGTCCCTTTTTTTTTTTTCTTGGTCCCTCACCCCAAACACAAGCACTCACGTACACACACAACCACTCCAGACAATTGCAAAGCAGACAACTGCTATGCCACCTTTGAGAGGCTCGCCATGCAACTCCCATACGGCAAACCAGCTTTGGATCGGCACCGAGGACAGCAGCCGGAAACCCAAATTTATCAACGCTAGTTTAACAGTCTGCCCTGGACTCAGTGGCCTGATGTTATCACAGACACAGATTTCAGTAGGTGTGCATTTTCCAACATATTTTGACATATATAAATCCCTGATCCCACGCCATAACAACAAAAAGAAACCAGGACTCACCCATGAGAAGTTTATACTACAGCTTTTTTATTGGAATGTCCTGGCTGTGAGCGACGCAGCGCGGCGTGGCACGCCGTTTGAGCTGAACTTTTGTCAGAGGCCCACCTGTTTCTATTTATTCTGTCGCTCGCCTTGAAATCACCTTAAAATCGCCTCAACGGACCAGGGGTGTCATTTATATAACCGTTGCATACGCACAAAACGGGGCCTGAAATGTGCGTACGCCACTTCCCACGCAAAAGTTGTGATCTATAAAAACAAACTTGACGGGAGAATGTGCGCACCTATACGGCAACATTGTCCCATGCGGACGCACATTATGGAGTGTATTATGGAGGAAAGAGAAACTGGCTACGATGAATATCTACGTTTTTGCATTCGGTCAGAGCAAGTGCAATATTGAGGGACCGGAGGGTGAAAGTCCACTGAGCGTGGGACTTTCACCCAGGAGTCTGCTCTTCATGTCCTATGTGAAACCAGAAGTAAATGTTGACATTACACTTGTAACGTAACATTGTTATGCTTGTTACATTTACATAAGAAAGTCCACTAAGGATGGTTATTTATTCACGCCAGTTACGTTCTTACGGTTGTTATGTTATTTTACATTGTTACATTATTATTTGAACACAAACCACGATGTTTTTTCTAACCTTAACAAAGTAGTTCTGTTGCTTAAAGATAACAATTCATTTTGCAACGTTAACCACGTCAAACATATTTATGAAGAGACCACAAAGTATAAACACCGACTTTACGCTTGTTACGTAACTTCACATAAGAAAGTCCGCCAAAGGGGGTTGTTTATTTACAGTAGTTACATTTTTATAGTTGTTACGTTACGTTACGTCGCGTTACGTTGTCGCGTTACGTTGTCGCGTTACGTTGTCGCGTTACGTTGTCGCGTTACGTTGTCACATTATCATTTGAACACAAACCACAATGTTTTTCTAACCTTAATCAACCAATAATTTTGCAACGTAAACCACATGCCATTGTGCGTTTCTGCAAGCGTGATATGAGGATGATATGAAACATATTTATGAAACATATTTTTGGTTCAGAAACGTCGACATTCCCCATACATTCTCCTTTAAGAAGTAAAAACTATTTAGCATGAAAAATAGTTGAAGCTTCATTATTAGCTGCAATAATTAATGAGCACAATATGAATGTAATATTATACAGTACACTGATTAACACTAGGCAATAACTAATTCTAAGTCATTGTTTGCTAATGCTGTTTTCACAGTATATTTGTGAACACGTCTGTAATTAGAACAAACCTGCACTATATTTTTAATTATAATCAGTCGACAGACTGAAAAAAAAATATATTTTTTCAGTTATTTTAGTATATCTCTCATTTTAGTGGTGATAAAATGAAAATCTTTAAATACATTATACTGACACATTTTATGAGTAAATATATATTGAATGCAGGAATATTTTACATTGTTGTATTATTATTTCTATTCACTGTAAGTACAAGATGTGAGCACTTCTTTCACCACTGTACTGTATGTATCTTTGTGTATCAGTATTGGGTGGGAGGTTGAAAGAGGCGTAGCACCCTTCTCCCTGTGATTCATCTCCCCTCAGTGCAGATAGAGGCAAATACAGTAAATTGCAGGGCACAGCGGGAAGGCAGATGGAGCCACAGATCAGCATGTTGCTGGATTAGTTGAACAAGTTTCCACGCGGCGCTGCTTCTCTGCCGCTCGAGGCAAGCCGAGGCTCGCTGTAGCGAAAATACGAAATAGCTTGATTGAAGTGACTGCAAAGTGTAATCATTGATTTTTATATCCACCCTCAGTTATGCTATTATATATAATCAGTTCAAGATGCTCAGCGCATTCCAGGCGTCAGCTTGTGATGGAAGCAGTGGAAGAGGGCGCTGCATTTCACCCGCTATGACTTCAGATCTATAAAGACGAAGTCTGTTGCTGCATTGCATTCTGGTCTAATGGGGCTACTGGTGTGACTAAACTGTTTGTGTATAATAGATTTCTACGTGGTGGGCTTTTAAATCTTGGTAACCTGGCAACTCAAGAAAAGAGTTTTGATTTCCTGCTTTAAATAGTGTTTTAAAGGTACAGTGTGTAGAATTATGGTGGATCTATTAGCAGAAATGGAATATAATATTCATAACTGTGTTTTTATTAGTGTATAATCACCTGAAACTAAGAATGGTTGTGTTTTGGTCAGCTTACAATGAGCCCCTTCGTTTCTGAGAGCGGGTCCTCTTCACGTCGTTCGCCATGTTTCTACACTAGCCCAGAACAGACAAACCAAACACCGGCTCAGACTCAGTGTCACGGCAGTTTGTGAAATAGTCACAAATTAATCTATTTGATTCGTGAACATTGATAAAATGTCCCTTTTTTTCACGACTTTCAAAAACGTATTCTCTGTGCATCTTCCTACAAATGTCCAGCAACACGTGTCAATTTGCTCTCCAGTCTTTTCAAAATAAAACTTTTTAGTTTTAGGTTAGAAATAGATCGACTTGTTTAGGCTTAGCAACAAAAATACTTAGTTAGGTTTAGGAATAAATCTACGTGCTTAGGATTAGGCAAGAAACTACTTAGTTAGGCTTAAACAACAAAACTATTTAGTTAGGTTTAGGCAACAAACTACTTAACTAACCCTAACCCTTTTCAAAATAAAAATACTTAGTTAGGTTTAGAAAAAGATCGACTTGGTTAGGTTAAGGCAACAAACTACTTAGTTAGGTTTAATCAACTAACTACTTAGTTAGGTTTAGGCAACAAAAATACTTACTTAGGTTTAGGGTTAAGGTTAGATTGCAGTTTGGGTTTAACTAATACTGGAAGTGGCCTAACTTAAGTACGTAAGTTATGTGACAAAAAATACCCCCCCTGCGCAGCGTTTGCCGCTCTCTATACTTCGCCGCTCTCTATACTTCGCCGCTCTCTATACTTCGCGGTTCATAATCATGTGGATTACATACAAATTCATTTTGTGCTGATCATCCCGAAGAAAATGTGAAACTTGTGTCTATGTACACGAATCAATTCATTAAATTTCGTAACTATTTCTCGAACTGCTGTGCGACTGGGCTGCTGGCTACAGAGAGTCTTTTGCATTTTTACGTTAGCTGAAGGCCACCGTAGTTCTCAAACACACTTGTGAAACTGCGATAACGTGAGCCTTAGAGTCCAAAAACCGTGGTGCCTCCAGCCGCCATCTGACTTCCGTTGCTCCCGGTAAACTTTAGAAGTTTTGATCCCCTGCATCTCGTGTCTTTATACACACATGAAGGCTGAGGAGAAGGCGGACAAACAAGCCTCCAAGGTACACAATCATCTTCTGCTTGTTGATTCCCATCCAGACTGTGTGCTCTTGGGTCAACGGTGAACCATCTATCCCATATGTCAACATTCATGTGTCAGTGTGTGGATCTCTATTTACATATGTATGAATTTCAAAGAGCTAGCTGAGAGGTTGGTGGGTTATATGTTTGATAAATATCCCAAATGATTTAATATTTGAGATTTAATATTGGAAAGGTTAATTAAATTGTGTGTGTGTGTGTGTGTGTGTGTGTGTGTGTGTGTGTGTGTGTGTGTGTGCGTGCGTGCGTGCGTGCGTGCGTGCGTGCGTGCGTGAGTGTGTGGATGGGAGGGTTTAAGTATTCTTCATCAAGATATACCAAATCATTCAGGCTGCAAATGTCCAATTAAAATGTTTGTATATACTTGGATATGAGTGCTTTGTGAAGTGGATTCTCTAAATGAACTCCTACTGTGCTTTGATCAAAACAAAAAGAACATCAAAACATTTGCTTTTATTTTATTGTGTTATTCAAAAATAGCATTGTTCCAAATGCACGTTGAGTAACTTTATATCTATGACAACAAAGTATCCCTCTCAGCAGATTATTGTCTTCAGTGAGACATAATGAAAGATAGATGGAGAGAAGGGAAGAAAACAGAACAGCTCTGCATCTCATGATTCAGTTCCAATCTTCTACGATACGATACGATACAACTTTATTGTCAGTTTGCACTGAAATTCATTTTGCATCCATCGGCAGCTCAGTTTGAGAAAAAGTACACATACCATAGACATACTGTTAACATAGACAGACAGACAAGTAAGACCTATCAGACAAAAGAACAAAACACATCACCATTTTCATACATAACCCATTACAACATGACCATCTGTCCTCTGGATTTACATGTCTTTAGCAGCACATTATTTATTATTTAGCAACAAGATGGACTGATGGACAAAAGCGTTCTTTAGCCTGATGCGGTTAAATGTCGGGACTCTGAATCGCCTCTTGGAGGGCAGAAGTTGATATTCCCCATTTAAAACATGTAAGGGATCAGAAGAGATGCTGTTGGCCAGTCTGAGCATACTCTTGTTGTGAGCTGCTTGAAAGGAGGCTGCCAGAGGTTGGCCAATGATCTTCGCGCAGATTTTGATTTGGCTATAAAGTTTAGTTTTAAGCTTTATAGCCAAATCAAAATCTGCGCAAGTGCAGGTAGTATTGTGTTGTATTGGCCAAATGCACCTTTATGAGGGCTGGAATAGAGAGGTGTTAAATGATCAACAGGTGATGGAAGTCTAACTGATAGATTTGTAGTTAAATGATTGTATTAAATAAACTCAGAAGTCAAATCACAAATAGGAGCAAAAAGTCCAACTCCCAGTGTAAGAACCAAAACTGGATTTCAAAATGGTTCAAACCCAGGAGTGCATGTGAGGGGCAGCAGCCTCGGGGAGAACAGCAGAGAGTCAGAGCCGATATGTGAAGTGGTGGAGGTGTGCTTTTACTGACTCACTTCACTGCACATGTTGAACGATGGAAGCTCAGCTCAAGGGCTGAATGATAAGTAACAGTTTCACTTTCAAATTCATCACCTTTTTTTTTTTTTAATTCCATCCCTCTTTCACTTTAAAATCATTATGTGTCCTCTTAAAGTTATGTCATCTTTAAATTCATTTTCTCTCCTGTAGAGATACAGGCACCGGTGCTCGTCCTAAATTAGCTCTTACGGCGGCTATTTTAGTTATCTCTCCTGCTGCTTTTAGCTCTTCCTCCCCCCAGGTCCTAAGAGCCATATCCAGCCCTCTCAGATTGAGCATAGATGTAAAATAAATACAGATGATGTAGGAGGACGGATTGATAATATGGATAATATCTTGTAGTGGTTTGGTACAACACACTCGACCCGTCTTGAAACACGGAGCCCGTCTCGTTCACCGTGCTTTGTGGGTCGTGTCATCACAATTCATATCTATGCAACCAATGTGGTTATGATTGAATTGTTTACTAGAGCAGGGGTTCTCAAACCTTTTGGGAAGGACCCCTTCTTAATTGTAACACTAAGCATAATGTTTACTATCATTTGTACTTGATGCCATTCGGACTATTTGTGTTATACAATTGTTCAACCTAAATACTTTAGACCTGTTTCATAGTGATAAAACAGAGACACGTTTAAATCATGTTAAGATAAGATGAGATAATCCTTTATTAGTGCCACAGCAGGAACATTTGAAAGAAATATTGAATGTTAATATCCTTTTAAACAGAGGGTGGTTTTATTCAAATTGCATTTGGACTCAAAGTGAAATTAAAAGTGGAATTATCTATTTCAAAATGTATGGTGAACATAACCAAACCCTGAATTATGATATAACTTGTTGTCATGATGCAGAAGAAAGTAATACAATAATTTGTGTACAGTCCCTCCATCCTACATTAATAATTATTTTATATGTTAATTATTTCCACTCCCTTCCTCTCTTTCTCTGTTTGGCGGCTTTTTCTTTTTTGCCCCCTTCCTCTCCTGGCCAGACCATAATATGAGCAGTGTTGTTGCCATGGCTACCACCAATCTACCCAGCCTTAATTGGAGCTCCTTAATGAAGTTTTTCTGATAAACACAAAGAAGATTGATGAAGGAGAGGAAAACGGAGGTGAAGAGGGAAAAGCGGGATGGATCAGACATTGATGAGGGTTTATGGGTCGTTCTCGCAAGATATTGGCTTTTTGTGTGTTTGAGGGCGAGAAAGAGAAAGAGAGAGAAAAGTAGGAAGGGAAAGAGGAGATTCTTGTTTCTAAGAATAGATTGTGAAGACAGAAGCAACTGTGACGTGAGGTGTGTGTGTGTGCGTGTGTTCAAGAGACTCGAGGCATTCCGTGGATCGTTCAGCGTTTAATCCACCGCTTCGCCGCCCTCATCATCCCCAAGTGGCAACATCCACTATCCGCCAGATCCCCAAGGGAAGGGGTGGAGAAAACGAGGAAGAATAAAAAACAGAGGGAACAACGAGAGAGAGAGAGAGAGAGAGTGGGAATGAAGGGGGAAAATAAGAGAGAAGAGGAGAAAAAGATGAACAAAGAGATGTGAGGAGAAGAGAGGTGATGAATGAGGCAGAGAGAGAGTGGTGCAAAAACGAGATAATCACTGAAACATGAAGAACGAGATTTAGTTGTAGGGACAAAGCAGCAATAAGGGGGAAAAGAAACATACAGAGATGGAGGGAAATAGAGAGACAGGAGGACACAAAGAGAGATGGAGCGATAGAAAGGGGTCTCTCCTCAGTTCACTGGATTCCATTCGTGTTTCCAACTCATCATCTCCGCAAAGGGAATCAAAGATGAAATGAATAGCGTGATCTGGGGAGAGCGTGGGCGGACTGGAGGATGACTATGTGCATGTGTGCATGTGTGTGTGTGTGTGCACTTGTTTTTGTTAGAAGCATGTACAGTACTTTTTCTTTATCTTGAAATTGAAATGATGAATGAAATGAAATTATATATTTATAGTCCATATGTGTGCTAGTCGGTGTATGTTTTGTATGTGTTGCAGAATATGTATAGTACATTGTAAAGTGTATATATGGTGTATATTGGAACTCTGTCTCCATACAAAAGAGCTTAAAGGTCCCATATTATAAAAAAGTGTTTTTTTCTTCATGTATTTTTATTATAAAGCAGGCTTAAGTCCTATATACATACTGTGAAAGTATCGAAATGCTCAATCCACAGGGAAATACACACAGCCCGTATTCAGAAACTCTACATTTGAAACAAGCCATCATGATTTTTGCCCATTTGTGATGTCACAAATATACAATATTTAGACCCTTTACACAGATTTAAATGTAAACATTCTAAATGTGTCCCAGTTTATTCCTGGTTTGCAGTGTATGTGAATGTCATCAGCTGACAGGAAGTACACATGGACCCAAGCTGTTGCCTAGCAACGCAATTCTGTTGCAATTCCGTCAAAATGCATTAAAACGGAGCGTTTCAGACAGAGGGTAAATACAGGCAGACAGTATGAGGAAAATAAAGTTTTTTATAAACATTACAGCACGTAAACATGTTCTAGTAGAAACATAAAATACAAGTATGAACCTGAAAATGAGCTGATATGGGACCTTTAAAGCTGCAGTGGGTAGAAATGGAGCAAATATGATTAAAAAAAAGTATTTTTTTATAAAACAGTCACTATATCCTGACAGTAGTGCATGAAACAGGTAACAAATCATGGGCCTCTGTGTCCTCCTCCAGTGGTCCTAATGGCATCTGCAAGATTTCACAGACGGGAGGAAAACAACCAATCAGAGCTGATCTGTAGTCTGCCATCTCTGAGCAGCTGTCAATCACTCGCAAATTCCGATCAAACGGTCAAACTAGGCAGCGCTGATCAAATATGAATCAATATTCTGTTACCCCGTGGGGAGGGAGGAGGTGGGTTTAGACGGAGCTCCTGAGGCAAAGCTACTTTCAAATGATGCTAGCTTTCCGACATCGTCGACCCTATCTTTAATTAATTCTTTAAGCTCTATTAAAGGCGTCCATCGGTTCAATACGACGCTTCCCTCCATTCAGAACCAGCTCTTCTTTCAGTGCGGCCACAGTGGACCGACCACAGTGTTTACACCAGGCTGAATATATAAATACATGAATAGCATCAAAACTATTGATCTGCTCAGAGGACGCATCGCTTCAAAGCAGACCACAGGTAGTGTTTTATTTACCAAAGTTTCATACAGTAATCAAACCAGAGACGCTCAGAAGTCCGAGGCCCTTGGTTTATAATTATACTGTAGATATATAGTTAAAAAGTTACTCGTGGACTGAGAGATTTATGGGATTTGAATGACTGTCTGTAGAGATTACGCTTCACCAAGCACAGCGGAGGATAATAAATAGACCGCAGGAGGCTTCGTCTTCACACGGATCACACATGCTTCTTTTGCAGCTGGTGTTGATTCATACATTTGTATAAATGGATATCTGTTCTGTGGGAAGTCACAAACTCTCCAGAAATGGTTTGAAAAAAACACGCTGGCATGCACATATTGAAGAGTCTGCATGTCCTGTCTCGTGCTTCAAGTCAGTGGTTACTTTCTTTTTATAATATTTAGTCGAGTAAATTTCATTTATACATTTTTATTACCCAAAATCACTAATTTGACTCAGAGGGCTTCACAGTCTGAACAACATTGGACCTCAAATGAAACCATGATCTTCCCCTCACCTTCACTAAGTGCTTTTAGTTGCTTCAACAAAACCATTCTAATGTTAATTGTGGTTTAGTTGCCATGATATTGTAGGTAAAACTAAATAAATGCAGTACGTAGGGCGATACGATTTGTATCATGATACGGTGGTTACTATTCAATATATTTCAATTAGGGCTGTCAAAGTCAATGTGATAATAACGTCTTGAAACAAATTTGTTTTGACGCTACTTATTTCTTTTAACGCAACCGATCTTTCGTAAGTCGCAGCAGGTTCAGTTTTAAAGCTAATGAAGATATAATGAAACTAAATAACCTAAAGATTCCATCGGTTTTGGCGAGGAAAAACTGGCATGGCCATTTTCAAAGGGGTCCGTTGACCTCTGACCTCCAGATCAGTGAATGTAAATGGGTTCTATGGGTACCCACGAGTCTCCCCTTTACAGACATGCACACTTTATGATAATCACATGCAGTTTGGGGCAAGTCATAGTCAAGTCAGCACACTGACACACTGACAGCTGTTGTTGCCTGTTGGGCTGCAGTTTGCCATGTTATGATTGGAGCATATTGTTTTATGCTAAATGCAGTACCTGTGAGGGTTTCTGGATCAATATCTGTCATTGATTTGTGTTGCTAATTGATTTCCAATAATAAATATATACATACATTTGCATAAATCAGCATATTTGTCCACTCCCATATTAATGAGAGTATTAAATACTTGACAAATCTCCCTTTAAGGTACATTTTGAACAGATAAAATATGTGTCATTAATAAATTTCTCATAAATCCGCTGCTTTTGTCTGGAGAGAGGCCGACACGTCTTCTAAGCTCTGATTCGTTAACATTAAACTTTTATAACAAGGCCCCTTGTGTGGATGTGGCAAAACTGTAAGCAAGGTGATACATTGCAATTTTTTAAAATCTAATTTTAGGAAAAGTGAGATCTGCATTTGCATTTTATCACAGTTCCTGTAACATCCAACATCACACAGTAGCACTACTACAAATCTTCACATTAATTAAAAATGTTAAAAACAAAATTATTTTCAGTATTGCTACACTATCATAAAACATAACATTGCAATACTCAAGTATATACCATTGTTCTAACACCCCTACGTTGACGGTAACAACGTTGTAGATATCTTCAATATAAACATATCCTTGTTATTTTGATGAAAAAAAGCAGGCATTTTGTACAAAACACATATTTTCTCCTGCAACTTGTGACTGTACTTTTGTACAGTATATTCTCATCTATAGCTTTGTGTGCTAGAACGTTATCATCTAATGCCTATAGAGTAGATACTGATGGAGACAGCAAATACTCCATCTGTCAATAGTTAATTAAAACGTGTGTGTGTGGATATATACTTGTATGTGCAGCTATATTGGATGTGAGGTTTTTAATCATTTTTCGCCTCATTCACTGAGCAGTCGGATGAAGAAATGCATCGGTGTGTGTGTGCGTGCACGTTGGCTCTGAAAAATCGATAGGTCGTCTTTGACGTGTGTGGTATTTAAAACAGCTTCCAAAGGGGCTCCTGGTTTGTTTGCTCAACCCCTTCATCAGCTCTTATTAGAGAGAGGGAAAGAGAAAGAGATGCCAGAAGGAGAGGAGGGATGACAGACGAGAGGAAGAGGCAAACAAAGAATATTTCTCCTCTTCTTCCCTCCTGTCACATCTGTCTCATCACTCTCTCCGCCTCTCCTCACCTCTCACTCCCTTCCCTTTCATCAGTCTCCATCTGTCAGTTTAACCTGGCCGTACGTGCACAAACACACACTTACAGTACACCTGCGCTCTCTTTTCTCCCCGTTCTCGATGTGCTTGGCACTATCACACGCTTTTTCATTTTAAAATATCTTGGCTTCAAGGACGCCGTCATGTCTTCCTTTATATTACCTGCTGTTTCACCCTCTCTGTCTCCGTTCATCCGTCTCCACCTGGCAGACTAGATTATATATCTGCTCTTGTCAGTTCTAGGAGACGTCTTCACTCGCTGTTATAAGTTTCATTTCCTGTCCATCCATCCATCAATCCATCCACCCATACATCCACACCTCCACCCATCCATCCATCCTCTATCCGTCCATCTTTCCATGCAGACATGAATTTGCTATAATGGTGGATTATCTTCGCATTTCACACTTGGTTCTGCCTATTTATTTTTTACTCTTGTTATTTGTTTCCCTTGCACTGCTTTACAGTCATTCTCTCACCTTTACCTGACTCATTCTCCATGCTGATGCATGCACATGTTCTGGCACCTACAGTATACAAGTTGAACAGACTGAATCTTAGTAATGTCTCGGTAAAAATGAGTTTAAATAATAAAGCTGAAACAAAATCCTTATACGAGTGTCTGAAAGAGTATAAAATGAAATAGTTTATGTGCATCATTTTAACCCATTTGTATTATTTAAAGTAGGAAAGTAAGTATAAAGCAGAAAAGATCCTAGAAAATCATTTAAATCTTCATATGTCCAATCAGTTTGGCTGTAAAAGCAATTTTGTAGCATTTCAATTACTGTAAATGTATAACTGACCTCTTAGACCTTACTTCTTTGCCTCCCTCTTTGTCTGTTACTCTTCTTTTTTATCTGCAGTAAATAGTTTTCCTTCTCTATTGAGCAGGATAAATGTGTTATTTTCAATCAGTGCGTCCACCATCCGCCACCGTGAAAACACTGAACATGTTATTCGACAGTCGGAGCAAGTGGCGTAGTATTGATAGGGTGAGAGTTCATTCAGGACGGGTAGGAGGGGAGGTGGACGGGTCAAACAAACACAAGACTTTCAACCAGGAGACCGCTGTTCGTGTCTCGTGTGAAACTAAAAGCAACGTTTACTTATTTTGTCACGTCAGTCTTTAGTCACGTGACTCGACAGTATCGTTTGTCAGGTGAGATGCTAGTCAGTGAAGTTTCATGCTTAACGCAAGCGGGGTACCCCGCGCGTCGGTCTCCGGTGACACTGACCAAGTGGCGTTATTTGACGAGTTGGGAGTGAGAATGTGTTGTGTATTCACCCTCTAGTCTGTCTGAAAAGCTTCGTTTTAGCGCCTGTCTCTTTAAGCCCTCCCCCCTCCTCCTGAAAAAGCCCAGTCTGCTCTGATTGGCTAAAATATGGTGCACCTTTGCAAAGGTAGTTCTCAAGCTGTATAGGCGGTATACTGTATTTTAATGAGCCTAATATGTCCACAAGCTCTGAGTTTATCATAATATATATGACCCCTTTAAATGATTAGGTTGTTCTATATTTTCAGCCCAGTCGCACAGCCACGAAATTGCGAACCGGGAAGTATAGAGAGCGGCGAATGCCCTTCTGAAATCAGAAGTTAAAGTTGATTTATTTGTCACTTAACTTCTGTACCTAAATTACAGCACTTACGGATTTTTTTAACCCAAACAACAATCTTTTCCTAAACCTAACTATGTAGTTTTATTGCCTAAGCCTAACCAAGTCGATCTTTTCCTAAACCTAACTAAGTAGTTTTATTTTGAAAAGACTGGAGCAGAAATTGACACATGCCTCACGTGTTGCTGGACTTTTGTAGGAAAACGCGCGAAAAATACGTTGAAAGTCATTACATGCCGAGCGTCACGAATAAAAAGGGAAATTCATGTCTATGTACACAAATCTAATTCCGTGACTATTTCGTGAGACTGTGTTGATATTTTTCTTATCACAAATCCCATGAAAAGATCTAAACTTACAATGTATTACTGACAATGACTCTTTCTGTTGTCCTACTCCGTCTGTTGCATTCAGCCCCGAGCCCATCGGTTCCAACTGGAGATGAAAATCTTTGAAAACAAGCCACAGATATATAATTTAATTTCTTTTTAAACGGCTTAGTATTTTCCTAAAACGACCTGGGCATTGTAGTTTTCAATAAGCAGTACTCAAACAGAGGTTAATAGTTCATTTCAAATCTCAGGGCACCATAGACTGCAGAGAGTTTTACAAAAGGATTTAAAACATTCCTTTTTAGCAGAACCTATGACTTTTAATTAACCTCCCTGGTTGCTGCTTTTATGCTCTTATTTTTATGATGTTAGCTTTTTGTCTGTTTTTTATATTGATAGTTTTACCTGCTTTTACCTTGAAGCACTTTGAGATGTGTTACAAATGTTAAGTGCGTTACAAATAAAATGTATTATTATTATTATTTGTTAGGGACTATTGTCAGCTGAGGATTAATCCACATTTGGTGCGCTATGTGACTGATTGAACGTACTGTACATGCCACCCAGTGCAAAAGTGAGGCTCATATATATGTTTTAATAGATTTTGGAAAACAATGGTTTGGGTATTTTGATAGAACTTGTAGACAATTAGAAAAATATAGAATATCACAGGCTTTTTGAATACTGGAAAAAACAGTTTCCTCAAAGCAAAGATTTCCAAATAACATAAAATAACCGTTCAAATTGGAGAATAAACACTGCCAGTCTTCATAAAATGAATGTCATGGTAACGATGACACACATTTTCAAACGCTACATAAAGATATGGTAATGTAAGCAGTTTAAAACAAATTCCTATATGACTGATATGGTTTGATTATGATATGCATTATGAGTTTCAGCTGAGCATCAATCCTCAAAGTAGAAAGGGAGTAAAACACAGTTGTAAATGACACTGTCTTGAAGTAATTATCAGACTAGAAGATGCAGTGTAGTAGCAGGAAGCTGTGTGATTTACAGTTAGCACCAGCTGTATCAATATATTACATAAAACAGTGGTGCTGTTTAAAACTTCGTCACCTCCTCATGAATTTTAATGAACATCGATTCTTCTTTTTTTTTCACTCTCGGCTAACTTTCACCGGCAGCCTCTGACATGTGCAAACTATTTAGCATTTAGCAGCACAGTGCAGTCTGTATATGGGTAGTGATGTATTTTCTTTTCTTTCATTTTGGCTCCGTTCTGCAGCACATTTGAATCGTAACAGTGGCTGAGGTGAAAATGCTGAATTTCATCTTTAAGGCTGGTAAACATACATACTGGGTGAACAGTGCAGCCTTTTATATACATAGTTCCTCCAGTCGTTAATCAGTTCAGAACAATCAGGAGATGTTCTGAGTTGTATAGCTATTCACCCGACCTCAATCCAGCTGATCATTCTTATGTCTTAACCTCTTAAAACAGGTGTGGTTCGACACGTAGACATACCCAAAATAAATCAAGAATAGCTCCACAACTAGCAGGTCTATATGCATGATCTTGATCTCTATGGATAGGTAAGACCTCAGAGAGTTCATCCCCAGTGTCAGTAACATTGTGACTGGTTCTATGCTGGAGTAAACTGTGATGAACCAAAGGATTTTATGAATAAAATGTTTTCTAGATTAGACAGTGGATAACACCATTACAGCAATGATGCCATGCACAGAGACGCCACTGACTCATTCAGCAACTCCTCACACGAAACACATAGATTCTACAAAGGTTTTAGTCAGGATAGGACCAGGAGGACTCTCCATTTGGACACTGTGGATACCCAAAGTGTGCCAAATTGGTTTTCTACCTCTTGAAAGGGAATCTGGCTCTACAATACTCCTGATATCCACTACAGGAGGCTATGTGCACACAATGGAGCCGTTGGCCATGACATTCACCCTGTGCATCATCACCGTTCATCTACCGTTGTGCACAGTATAAAATCAATAAAAAAACAACTAAATTGTATCATTTTGACTCTAAAAGGAGTACTAGATAAACTTAGATAATAACAAATACGATCAACAACAACAAAAAATAATCCAGAGTCATGTATAAACATTCAATATAAATATATCATAAAGTAAAAATACAATTTCTCATGCGTTGATTTTGTAACTAAAATATTGAAATCTTTGCCAAACAAACATTGTTTGGAAAAAATACACTTGGAGTGTTGTTTTAGTAGCGTTAAGGCCTCGACTTTTAGAAAGTATTTGGAAAAAATACCACCACAGCATTTTATGAAGTTTTTAAAGGCAGTGTTTTAACACACAGCTCAGCCGAACCCGGCTGGAAGGATCCCCTCGTGGGACTTCTCCCCGGTGCTGGCTGGCCCTCGCAGAGAACTTTGAGAAACGTCCAACATATCTGGAGGGGATTTTTTACTTTATGTTTCTGTTCACTAAAACTGGGTGGAGCGGTCTACAATTTCTACAATGTTCATCTGATATGGATGCAAGCGCCTGCAAATTAAAGATGAATAGTCAATGTTTCATCTCCAATCTAACGTGTTGGAGTCAACACCACAGAAAACATGTCACTGTCCATAAAGACTGCACTGTAGTCAGAGCCAAACAACGTCACAGTTCCTTCCTTGTTCCTTCCTGTCTTTTGTTCTGCACAGTTCTTTAGGGAGAGTCTTTCAGATAATACACAAATGCTTATATAATCCCCTAAAGGATATTTTTCTCCTGTGATTAAGGGTATTTGGGTGTCAGTTTTCTACCTGTAATCCCAGTGAATAACATCCTCCCGGTATTATTGTTATATCTCAGAATGCCGTACATGATAAATCACGAATGCGCTTGTTTTTTCCAAGAATTGTATTGTGTCATGTCACATATGTGGCCCACCTCTCATGAGACTCCAACACATTTTTCATTCTTAAACGAGAAAAAGGAAATGCTCTGAGTCGTATTTATCTAAAAGGCTCTGCTTTTGAAGCTACCTCTGCACATAAATCCAGTAATTATGGGATTACCATACCATAAGGGATTACTGATCACGGCACGGGGTAGTTTTAAATTCTCCATACATAAATTGTGATGTTGGCGGCAGCACATTATGAATAGACTGAGAAAAACATATAAAGAGAACTTCTGGTCTACCTTGATAATTTGACAGCAGTTTTATAGCAATCGTATTTCCTGTGATGTTTGTGTGATTGCTTTGTATTCTACTGTATTGTTGTATGTTGTATCCTTCAATTGCCAGACTTTACCTTGACAGAGTCATGAAGAGACTTACAGTATAAAAGCAACAAGGAAGGAAAAGTAAGATACTGTATGTCACAGTTACACCTTAATATCTATTCATAATGTTAGATATGTTTAAGAATATAGCATTTTGCTCTGTTTTAGGATACTAAAACATTTTCTTAAATATATTTAATATCATCAAAATGATCACGGTCAACGTAGGCCTACAGTAATTCATTTGTTTTACCTACCATATCCTGGCAATTTAATAACGATTAATTATTTTTGCTGAGGCAACTAAAAGCACTTAAAGGTGTTATTGTTAACATTTTTATGTAGACGAAAATAAAAAAATACATCTACAGAGTATTTAGAAAGGTGCTGAACAAAAGATTGGCTTTTCCTGAAAAAAAAATATTCTGAATGTGAATTAATCATTTTAAAAATGTAGGCAGGTCCAAAATGAATGTTTTGTTTATGTCTGTGGAAGAAACAGTATCTGATGTTTAAGTGATTTTTACTGACAACGTTATGTAACGTGACGTTCTGTCACATGACGCCACGCCACTGGGTCATGTTATGTCCGTAGCCTACGTTATATGTTACAAGCATACTTATTTTAAGCCAAGCCTCAATGTTATTCCTAAACCTACCTAAATGATTTTGTTGCCTAAACCTGCCACTGTTTCACATTGTTAACCACGTGTTACGTTAACCGCGACCATTTCACAGCGTTAATCACAGAACCCCGGGGGCTTCTGCCCAAGCAGCAATATATGACGAGTAGGGATGAGATCACTTTGGCCAGCAGCAGTTGTCATTTCAGAATGTCAGCAAAAATTGATAGACACCAGCTAGAAAATGATACTCTGCTTTTTTCTACCTGTCTACCTTACATGTGATAAGTCTGCCACCACTAACATTGTAAAGAGGAAACTTGTAGCAATAGTAAATATGGAATACGGTAAATACAATTTACAAAATGAGGTGCACCTGCCGACTAGGCTACAATTCATGAAACCACAGTCTCTGCCAATCAAGCATTAACAACTAGTAGAACCAACTGCACAATACCAATCTAAACTGGGTCAAACAATCCCGGACGAGCCCCCATTTGTTACAACCCGGCTCAAAGGTTGCAACAAAAATGGGAGACCAGACAAGTTTAAAAATAGTAAAAGGCATTTATTTAACAAACTAATAATAAATAACTAAATAAACTTGGAAAGTCAGTAATCAGTGATGTAGGCATGTGTGGGTGTGTGAAAATGTCTCCCGCAAACAAAACCAAAACAGGTGTGCCAGCCAAGGAAGAGAGCGGCATCTGCTGAAAGGTAGAGAGCTTTTATCCCAACCACACCAAGCCCAGGTGTGGCTCATCAGCCTGATGACCCTCTCCTGCAAAACAAAGGAGAACCAGCAAAAAGACACGGGACACCTAGTGGATGGGAGGGGTTGTGACACACGGCTACTTACTTGAGAAATCAATAATTTGACACAAAAACGGTCCGCCGACTTCATAACGGCACCCATAGCAATGGTCTGTTATAAAGAAATAAACAGACCGTAGAACATCGTGATAGACCAGATCAGAATCGAGTATGCTACATACTCAAATGTAATGCAAGGAATACAATTCAGGAAATGCATAAAGGCATACAGACTGTAAAATTACAATATATTAACTTATTATGCACCGAAAAATGAACCTCCAAGGCCTCCGCCATTTTGGACAATTTCAGAAAACACGTCACAACTCTTGAACTCTGAGCTTTCAGAAAATTTCCACTTACGAGGTTTTGAATACCACATGACGGGGGCGTTCATATGGACTCTTCTCATGAACACGGTAAACAAGTCCCCATTTAAAGGCTGCATTTGCTTCCTTTTGACCAGTTGGGCTGTGTAAGACGTAGGCTTAGTGGGTGTTTAAGGCAGCTAATATAAGAGCTTTTATGACAAAATGATGAATCACTATTGTGTTTGGCCACAGTAAGACAGAGCAATATGACATTTATTTACATCATTTTGTCACGGATTATTACCCGTTACTGCTAAATATGGAACAATAAGATATGGCCTTAAAATCCATCCAGCATCTCTTTCTTCATTTTTCTCCTTTTTGTCGGTCTTTTCTTCCCCTTCTTACTCCCCCGCTCCCTCCCAGGCCCTGAACAGGGCTCAGCTGAGCGCTGTCACGCACTGTCACTCCTTTATTTCATCGCTCCATCATTCTTTTTGCCCCTCTGCAGATCTGGGTATTCATCTGTCCATCCATTTGTCTGCTCCCTTTAGCCTGACAAGTGGAAATGACGAGGAGAGACAGCAGGGAGAGGAGAGAAAAAAAGAGAGGCGATCAAAGGGAGGGTGAAGGAAGAGAGAGAGACAGGGTAAATACTTAGGGGGGGGGGAATGACTGAAAGGCATTTAAGACACAGAGAAACAACCAACAGAAAAAGAAAGGTGGTAAAAGAGACAGAAGGGCAGAGGAAGTGTGATGAGGAGAGAAGACAGGTGTCAAAATCATGGACGTAAACAAAGGTTTACCTCTCAGGTTAATCCAGAAAAGATTTACAATATAAATGTTGTACAACAGCATTGTTCATTTTCCAAAACTGACCCGAGACCTGTGCTACTAAGCGAGTTCAACATACCCAGGGTATCTTCTCATTATCTGGCTTAACTAACGAGATCCCACTAAACGGTCCTACGACGGCTTTGACAGGGTCTATTTGAAGACTTCTATTAATCGTGAAGCGTTATTTATTTATTGAACTATTCTAAACATTATATATTAAAGGTACAGTTTGTAACTTCTTACACATATAAATCGGTTCGGTGTCCCATGCATGCTCGCGTGTGGCTACGCTGTTCCAACACAAACTACACAGAAGCACCAAAACCACAAAGTTCTATCTAGTGAAGCCCGTCTGTTAAACAGTGTCAACTCTTCCTGCTTCGGCCTCCCGACCGCGGCTAGAAGACACAGGGGAGACTGTAGCTTTGGTCTGAAGGGACGGAGTCAATGCTGCTCTGCTCCTCTGCTCCTCTGCTTGCCTTCACTCACGCACCGCGCTCGTTCTCACTCGCTCCACCTCTCACGTGCATGCGTGCACACTACACGCTGCAGCAGACGGGATTCTGAAGCACGACAACACAGTATCAGCAGTGATTCATGGAGAGACCTTGGTCTGGTCAGCTAACATTACTGCCAAGCAGCTGAAATACAGAGTGATATTGTGCTTTTAGCTGACGTGTGTCTCCTCACTGTGTTGAGCGATGCTCCTTCATGTCTATGTAGAGCGAGCACAAGCGCGAGCAACAGGACGCTGACTTTCGTTGACTTAACGGCCACAGGTGTCGCTGTTAACAAGACATTTCTGATTCTTACATAGAGTCCCTTTAAAACATTCAAATTAAGAGATGAGAAGGTATCATGCTGCACGGCGGTGCAGTGGTTAGTACTGTCGCCTCAAAACAAGGTTGCAGGGTTGCAGGTTTGAATCTTGGGGCCCTTCTGTGTGGAGTTTGCATGTTCTCCCCGTGTTAGCGTGGGTTTTCTCCGGGTTCTCCAGCTTCCTCCCACAGTCCAAAGACATGCAGGTTAGGTTCATTGTTGACTCTAAATGGTAGGTGTGAATGTGAGTGAGAATGGTTGTCTGTCAGCCTCGGGATAGACTGGTGTAACCCGCCTTCGCCCAATGTCAGCTGGGATCGGCTCCAGCCTCCCTCCGCCACCCTGAGTAGGATAAGCGGTTACAGATAATGGATGGATGGAAAGTATCATGAATTGACTGTTTATTTATTGGCAGGCAACATATTCCACTCTCTCTCTCTTAGAGAAAACACTCTCTCTCTCTCATAAGCTCCTGTTATACAAAGCTGTAAAGATTACAAGACCCCTCATTACACCACCTTTGCTTTTTAGGCACTGAACCATACAAAGCCGGCATAATGCTGCTGCTCCCCAGTTGTGATTTTAGATAGCTACCGGCATGTCCTGCAACAAAACAGCGTTGGTGTCTAAGTGTGTGTGTGTGTGTAGTCCCGCCGTGCCGGCTGTTGTCCCTTTTACACATATATCAGTTCAGCTCTATGACTACCTTCCGCTGCCGGCTTAGCGGCCTTTTATACAGAATAGCGAGGCGGAATAATGGCGCCACAGTCTCGCCTTGAACAAGCTGAGTGAAAGGGGCTTTAGAGACACAACTCACAACCAATCGGCCTTTCCAGAGACCACCGATCGAACTGTTTAGAAAGAATATCGGCCGATAATGATTAGTGGTTGATTGATCGGAGCACTCTTATCAGAAAAATGTAGTTTTAGAAGGCAACGACAAACACCATATTTTGTCCTTTAGTTTGTATATTCAGCAAGTTGGACAAAGAAATAGGGACACATGTACGACATAAATCAAAAGGCCTGCAACAATGCAGCATTGGTGACCGATTCTGGGTATCTGCAAAAAACAGATCCAATACAAGTGTTTAGGGATGCATCGATACCAATTTTTTTCAGACCGAGTACAAGTACTTACATTTGGCTACTCGCCGATACCGAGTACCGATACGAGTACTTGTCTGTGCCAAAAGACCCTTGTTTACAGCCAGCTGGAGGGTGTGAGCGACACACGGCAGGCTGGGGAGTCCCGCATACGAGGCAGTGCGCGGCGCCGCGACCTGCACTGTAAAAAAACATTTTTTTTAACATTTTTTTTCAAGAAATTTTACATTTTTTGTCTGTATTTCAAAATGACAGAAAAAAAAAAAAAAGTTTCATTTGTGATTTATATGTAAATGGTCTTAGATTTACGGTGTATGAATATTTCTAACAATAAATATATGTTAAAAGTAAAATATTTCTTGTAAAATTACAGTAATAAAGGCTAATTATATAAAGATAATTACTGTTTTTTTATTTTTACAGTTTATTTATGTTAATTAACGGACAGTATTTTTCCGTTTTTTAATAGACATTTCCTGGCGTCCCTGCTGCCGGAAAATTTCCGTTAATTTACACTTTCTTTTTTTACAGTGTGGCATTTTGCGAGTACGAGTACATGAGCCCAGTATCGGACCCGATACCCGATACTGGTAGTGTCCTCTTTGTTCTCTTTATGTCATGGTCAGGTCAGCATCTGTACTGTTCAGGTTTTGCTGTAACTCTTGTAATTTCTAAGGCTTTAATTTGTGTTTTTCTTGCATTATATTTCATTATTTTGTTTGGTTGTTCCTGATATTTTACATATTCACTCGTGTCCCTTAATTAATTTCCTGTTTGCTTTCTTTGGCTGCCTCTTATTTAAATGTTTGACTTTAATCAGCCGTGTTCAGACGACATCAAACTGCTTTGAATCCTTTAATTATTCTGTTTCTTTATTGGGTTATTTTGTCATTTAAATCTGTATTGGATTCACTCAGGATCAGAGGTTAACTAGGCCTGAGGCACAAAATTACATTTCACACACTGTCTCTGAGACAGAAAAGGCAGGCGAATCCTTTTTTACATTCTGCCCTTTCCTCCTGAATGCAGCCACTGTCCCCCGTGGGTCACCGTAGATAACGCGTGATAACTTATGACTGGGCGATTATTTCCAGCACGCTCCGGGTGTGAAAATGAAATGGTTTCTGATTAGAAAACAAACTGTGTTTGCAGCCCGGAGCAGAAGAACATATCTCTGTTTATGTGATGGTATATGGTGATTTCAAATAGAACAAATGTCAGTGACAGACTACAAATAGACTGTTTACTAGGCAATACACAAGCCGATTAATTCATAGGTCAACAAAAATCCCCCGAGAGAGGAACAAATTCCTTTAAAAAAATCAGATTGAGAGGGTAGAAAATGTCCTCTGGAAGAAAATGTACTTTCCTACCTGGCTGGGTGGCTTTAACAAGGTCTTAAAAAAAAAGTCTTAAATTTGACTTTCTTCCTGCAGAAAGAGACGAGGAGAGGCAAAGTATGAGATAAAGAGAGATAGCGGAGAAACACAGGGAGCAGCGTGTACCTGTTTTTGACGGATGTGGGGTGAAAGGCGAAGAGAGTGGGCGGCCGGGCGGCCCCACGGCCCTGACGCACTGCCTTGTGGGTAATGGCCACTGATGCGTAGCGGCCTGGTTGTCATTCTCAGGGGTCCGGCTCCATTAGAGAGAAGAGAAATAGGCTCGGTGTGTGAAGGTGTGTGCGTGTGTGTGTGTGTGTGTGTGTGTGTGTGTGTGCTAGAGAGAGAGAGAGATGTTTGAGAGGATCTGGTTCCATTAGGGAACAGCCTATAAGATGCTGGTGTGTGTGCGTGTGCGTACATATAGTATACAGAGTCCATTTCCATTAGAAAAACAATCTGGTAGCGCCGCGTGGCGGCCTGTGTCCATGTTTATTCAAAGAGAATATGGCGACGGTGCATGTGTGTGTGTGATAGGCCTCGTCCATTAGGAGCTACAGTAATGTGATCCTACTTTCAGATGATCAAACAGCTCACTCTCATGTCTCCTTCATTCATTCTGACTTTGCACCTTTTTCTTTCTCCCTCCCTCCCCTCACTTTATGTCTCTCTCTCTCTCTCTCTCTCTCTCTCTCTCTCTCTCTCTCTCTCTCTCTCTCTCTCTCTCTCTCTCTCTCTCTCTTCCCTCGCTTTGGACTTTCTCCCCTCTCTTTCGTCTCCACTTCACACTCTTCAATATTCCCTCTCGCTTCTTGTTTCTCTCTCTCACTCTCACTCCCTCATTCTTTCCCTCACACACACACACACATAGCCATGTACTTCTATCTTTGTGAGGACCCTCATTGACATAATGCATTCCCTAGCCCCTTAGGGTTAAGGTTGGGGTTAACCCTAATCCCTAACCTAAACCTTAACCATCACAACTAAATGCCTGACCCCAACCCTAACCTAAACCTAATTCTATCCTTGCCCTTAACCCTCTGAGACCCACAATAGACCCATTTTTTTTCTCTTTTAGGGGGGTACAGGGGGTCTTTAGAGCGAGATAGATACATCATCATCATACATACATCATCTGAAAGCTTATTTGAGCTGCAGCTCAGCACTGTGTGTCAATTTATTTATTATAATAAATTGTGAAAGTGTATAAGGGCTAAGAACATCATATATAAGTAGTATAAGTATATAAGTATATGATGACCATTCCCATCCTCTATTATGTCTCATAAGTTGTTGCAGCAATTTTTAGGTTGATACCATTTGTTTCACAGATTTGGTGCTAAATTTAACCAGTTTTTACCACACGAGAATTGATCAAATATTATCAATAATCCCTCCAAAATACCACATGAAGACACCAAGACCTTGAGGAACACCATAGAAAAAGCTGTGCTGTGATTTGGGATCAAAAATGTTTGACATTTTGAGATGAATTGCATTTTTCAGCGATTGGATGGCGAGTCAGTGAGGTCAAATTTATTTTTTAAATGGTCTCACTACAGTGAAATGTCTCCTATGGGGACTAACCTGATCACACATGAATACAGTTGGGCTCATTGGATCCACAAGAGTCTCAGCTTTACAGTGACCAAGTCTGTTTACGGACCTCAGTATGCAGAAATAATCAAACACATCATTTTAGAATATGCGAAAAATAACACATTTGTCCACGGCATTCAAAAACGACATGGTTTTTGCCCCAAACTGCATGTGATTATCATAAAGTGGGCATGTCTGTAAAGGGAAGACTCGTGGGTACTCATAGAACCCATTTACATTCACATATCTTGAGGTCAGAAGTCAAGGGACCCCTTTGAAAATGGCCTTGCCAGTTTTTCCTCCTCAAAATTTAGCCCAACTTTGGACCGTTATTTAGCCTCCTTCCGGGCAAGCTAGTATGACATGGTTGGTATCAATCGTGATCCCGCGGATCTCAGAGGGTTAAAACCAAGTCTGAACCTTCAAAACAGGCCTTTGAAGGTCTGCCCCGAAGGTGAGGACTGGCCTAAATGTTCTCACTTTCCAAAAAACGTCCTCACTTTGAAGGTCTAAAACTCAAATCGGTCCTCACAAAGATAGCTAAACAAGTACACACACACACGCACACACACACACACAGATCTATATCAGCAACCAGCATGGACTGAGCTACTTTTCTTTTTGACAGAGGGCTAATGGGACTTTCTGTCTCGTCAGGACAATTACCCACCTGTTGGATCTCTATTTCACACACACACACACACACACACACACACACATACATGCTCCCACCGTGCAATAAAACTCTTATATTATACTGTCACCTTCCCAACCTCAATAGAGTGCAGTGGCACCAAAGTTATCATAGCCTATCATAGCCCTGGCACTTACTTCATTATATGTCTATGTGTGTGTGTGTGTGTGTGTGTGTGTGTCCCTGTGTGTGTTCACGTGTGTGTTCATACATGGTGTATACTGTACACAAACACACAAATGCAATACAAATGCACACACATCTATCTATAAGTTGCACGCGGCATTTTGCAAACACGTTGGCTTTTTCGTAAAAGAGAATTTCCGTCTCTTGTTAATGCGAGCCTGTCAGTCAGACAGCGACCTTGAGAGAGAGAGAGAGAGAGAGAGAGAGAGCGGGTGAGGGAGAGAGCTTTAATGCAATTCACAGTTGATATAGTGAGACAGTCCTCCACTGTGCCGCATAATAGGCTATAGTGCTTTCCATTTAAATCAAGGCCTCAGTTTATTTGAATTAAAGCAAATCCAATCAGAGGCAGACTGTAGGGAAATCACCTCTGTGTGTGTAGATTGGAGACACACAATCACACAATCACACACACTGACAAATACCCAATCACAGCGGTACAGTGTGTGTGTGTGTGTGCGTGTACATGAAGATGTCTGAGTCCAAAGACTCTATGGAAAGGCAAGTGTCTTTTTGTGCTTCGTGCTCGAGTGGTGTTTGTTTCTGTGAACAGGTCTCCTGACACCTCGGTTCAGATTCATCTCATTTGCATCACCCAATAAATTTTTTTCTTTCACAATTGAAATGCCGTCCACATTATGTTTTGTTTTTAATCAATATAATGAGGAAACATATTGTACATATCTGCAAAATGTTCAAATTCAAATAAGCTTTATTGGCATCAGGTTATTGCATTATTGCCAAAACTAAATTACACATTATTGAATGAGTACATTTCACACAAGAAACAATCACAATATAACAAATACATTTTAAAGGGACCAGATGAAGGTCTCTCCATGAATCAATGCTGATCCTAGTGTTGGCTTTTCCTGCTTCAGCAAAAGCGGGTCGGTGCCGAGGCTGAAGCAGGAAGAGAAACGTTATCGTCTCCCGACTGCGCTCGCAGGGGAAACACCGGCACCCGGTCGGAGACGATAACGTTTCTCTCTGCAGAGCTCCGTCACTTCACAAGACATGGAAAACCTCTGTTGGTCTGGAGGAGCTGCAGCAGTTATTTCTGCACAAACGTCCACTGAACATTCACTAGATATTCTCAGAGATAAACTAACTCTTCTGCAGTGTGGAGTGGGCGCACGTTCACGTCTAGAGGTGGAGCGAGACAGCGAGAACGCGTGCGGTGTGAGTGAAGGAAAGCAGGCAGAGGAGCAGTGACTCCAGCCACACGGGAGCGAGCATGGGATCCCGACCCGGTACATTTATACGCTTAAAAAGTTACAAACAGTCCCTTTAAACACACATTCTTTTACAGATGAAATCAATCAGAAACATGTTCAGAGTTTGTAGCACCTCTTTTTGCATGGCAACAGTCAACATATTTTGCAGCTAGTGTTGCACATTGATTTTTCTCTCCACATAGATATGGTGATTTCTGAGGATCGGGGGAAACCCAAAGAGGAGACACAGACACAGACACAAGGGGTGATTGTTTAAAGAGAATGAATTTATAGCTGAGGTGGATATGGGGGAGTGATGGGAGGAGGAGGTGTGGGGAAACACAGAGGTGTTTGAGAGAAGCAGAGGCTGATGAGGAATGATCCTGTGGCACAAGGAAAAAGCGGTGGGTGAACTGAGCACAAAAATAAGCACAGTACTGGCAAGAAATAACTTTTTATTTATTTATTTAGCGAATGCAAAGTCCTCGGGCCAAGCCGGTAGCCTCTTGGTCTGCTGTATGGAAGGAGACTAACCCTCCTTTTAGACTGTGGAGAGGGAAAAGCTTCATGTTATGTTTTATTGTTTGCACCTCTCCACAAGCACACAATGGGCTTGGGCTGCTGCCCCATTTGTGAAGGCTGGCCAAGCCGGGCAGGGCCATGTCCAGACCTGAATCTATTGAGGGTTGACCAGTGTGTCCTTGGCCGGTTGGTGCCAGGGACCCTGTTGGGTGGGGTTCTGACACCAGATGTTTGTTTGGGACATCCTTGGGGATCACCATTCCTTTTCCCAAGCCGATTGGGTGGTGAAGTCGGCTGGTGGGGTATTCTTCCCAATCGGTTGTCTAGATGGAAGACGGGCAGTGGGTGGGTTGAAGATGTCTGCATGAATTAGTAGATGGGGAGAGTCTTTGACCTTTTGAAGCATCCTTTGAGTAGATGCTCCTCGCCAGATATGTGTGTGTGTGTGGGGGGCGGGGGGGGTTATATTGGATAAGACAGGTAGCCAGGGGAGTGGTGTTGAACGAATAGTCCCGGTTACGATCCGCATGGTTGTAGTTGAGCTGGGTGTCCACATGGTGTGTATGGAGTGACCTAGACCAGACAGGTGCACAGTATTCTGTTGCAGAGTATGCAAGGGCCTTTAGAAAACCTCTCATTTTACTGCAGCAGGCTCAGTCCTATTCCCTATTCCATGACTCCCTTCCCTCCTGCGGGCCAAGCTACATGGCCATGGTCTCCAGCAGCGTGGTGTCGGTGTTGGCTTCCAGCGGGGCGCCAGTCCAAGAGGACAGTCCAGTCCAGGAGGAGGAACCGCTGGAGGCCCCACTGGAGTCTGAGCTGAAGGAGTTCTGCGTGCTGTGAATCGTTTCGTCTGATTTGGCGGGGAATTGGAACTGATGATGAGCATTAAGAATAACTATATAACAGCAGATATTTTTGTTTATGTGTCATAGAAGTCTGAACCATTAGATACTTCTGTGCAGTACAAGATGGATTAGATAAAGCCTTGAGAGCAAACATAATTCATGCATCAATTTTGCTTCCTTCAAAACAAATTTGTAGTATTTTTGTAGCAGCGAGACTCACTCTGACTTTTAAAGCGACAACTTTTCTCCAGAGCTTCTAAATTCTAAATGAGATATCTCCAAAAAGGAATTAGTTTCCTGCTATGAGATTGTTATTGGCGGCATGAGAAACACTCTCTCTGGGTTATGTTTTTAAAGCTGTGAGTCATGCAAAGACCTTTTCATTCAGGAGTGACACAGAGCATTTGAAAGGAGCTGACCTCATTTAAAAAGTGATTGTCGGTATATGAATAGAAATCCTGTCGGTCGCTTTTAAGGGTCGGAGTCTTTGTAAAAAAAAACTCTGCTTACTAAATGGTGATAACCTTGAAGATACAATAGTCAGTGTTCTTCAAATATTGAAATTTTTGGCCGAACCATTTTTCCAAATGCGTTTTAGCTTTAATGGTTCATGAAAAGCCACATGAAGAATTCATGCCAATTATACTTAAGCTACAATGTCCGCGTCTGAGCCGAGGCCCTCGCATGAAAAATTCTCACAGAAGCAGTTAAAAGCAGTTGATCAATGACCCGCAGCTCAATCACGTGTTTTTTTTTGTGAGAGGAGGAGATTTGCATGTTAATTTTCAAACTGGCACTTAGTCAATCAGACGTGTATTATTTCTCTAATGAGCTTTCAGCAGTAATAGTTTTGCTGTTGTCTCTCAGTTGTCTGCCGAGCTGGAAGAGTGCCAGTTCTGTTATTCGCTCACAAATCGTACGTGTGTTCTCCACAGAGTTACACCTGGTAATGTGGGACGAGATGTTACATTTTCAGTTTCAGATCAGACCTTGACAGTGTTGACATTATACAGTAATAGATAATTACATCAAGTGCAGTAGCAAGTACGTGATTAACATTACATTAGAGATGCTACTGTCAAAAGCGACTTACATTTTTCTTCCACATCGGGAGCCGTCGGGAGTTTTGATTCAGTGTCTTGCTCGAGGACACTTTGACATGTGGACAGGAGAAGCCGGGATTAAACCAACAACCCTACAATGGATGAGTCACTGAAAGAAAACAAAACTAGAGAAGTGCACTCGGTATACTGCAGATCTCCGACAGGTGTTTCTGCAACGACTACGGCTGGAATGTTTGATTCAATGAATGCAAACCACAATTGCATGTTTCGTGTATGATATACAATGAAATGCTTGTGGTCACTCTCTGCCTTACACAAGGGGGCACACAGCCCCAGACAACAACAAGAACAGTACATAGTGCAAGTGCGGTGCGTATGGATACGTCAGCAAACTGACTGCCTGAGGAAAGAAGCTGTTACTGAGATGGGTGGTTGTAGAATTTGATGCACCGGTAACGATTTTTAGATAGAAGGAGTGAGAACAGAACATGAGCGGGGTAGCTGGTGTCCTTAATGATGATTTGGGCTTTTCCTTTTGCAGCGAGCGGTATAAATGTTATGAAGTTGTGGTAGTTCTGTGCCAGTGACTTTTCCTGCGGTCTTTACAGTCCTCTGTAGCAGTCTGCATTCCTGAGCAGTCAGGTTACCAAACCACACGGTAATACAGCCAGTCAGAACACCCTCAATGGTACAGAGTGTTTTGGTGCTCTGTTATGCTTTCTGGAGGATGGAGTTGGTGTTAAGAGATCACTTGAAGGTGTCTGAGATGTGGATATCAAAAAGAAATTTAAAGCTATCAACAATTTGAACAGATGAGAATCACTGATGAGAATAGGAGTGTGATTATATCTGACATTCCCGAAGTCAACGATGATTTATTTTTCTCTTATTGACATTTAGAGAGAGGTTGTTGTCATGGCACCATATGATTAGATCTTCCACTTCCCTCCTATAGGCCCCCATCATTACTGTCACTTATTAGACCAGTCACTGTGGTGTCATCTGCAAATTGTATGATTGTCATATCTGGCGGTGAGTGGTGAGTAAACAGACTGTACAATCAGGGGAGTGAGACAGCAGCCCTGAGGCAGGCTGGTCCTAACAACTCATGTAGATGAGGGAAGTTTCTCACAGTCTGTGGCCCGCCTGTCAGTAAATCAAAAAGCCAATTACAGACGGAGCTGCCCAGATAACGACCTCCGAGTTTCAGCAGCAGTTCGGATGGTACAAATGTACTGAAAGCAGAGATATAATCAGAATAATAATAGCTGTAATAATGTTTTGACTTCCTGGAACAATGAAAAACTATACAACTATTAAAGCTTTATGTAAATCGAAAGAAAAGAAACAGCTTTGACAAACAACAAAATAGTAAAATGTGTGATTGTAATGGGTCACATCCAGAGGTCTGAAAGACTTGTGATGTACTCATGAAACTTATGACTTGACCTCGGCTCACCCCAAAAAGGACTTGAGCCTAAATTAGAGACAGCTCCGCTGCTTTCACTACATCAAACCTTTGATCACAGTTATTGTGGCATGTTTTTGCTTGTGGAAGTTCACTCGAAAGATAAAGGCGCATATCCTAAACCAAACTATGGGAAACAAGTCAAATGGGAGCGAGTGAATCTGATAAATAAAAGAAGATGTGACATCTCTGGTTGTTTTCTCAGCTCATGCGTGTCTTTTCATACTGACATCAGATCCGGTTACATCCTGAAATAGATCCAAACAGTCATCCAAAGAGCAGAAAACAGATGTGAGCTTTGAAGGTAAAGCCAGCGAAAAAAAATATGTTTTACCCACAATGCCTTGCAGTATCATGAGTAAACACATTTTCAATCACGGTCGACCCTAGTGGAAATGAAACCTCTAACCCGGGCAGCGACGGTGCCTTTCTCTTTTCATCAATCTACAACAGAAAATCAACTCCGTCAGTCTCTTCGTGCAGTTAGTTCCAGGAACTTTACTAAATATTTGATTATATTTTGCCACCAGCTAATAGGCTGTTGAGATCTCATATGTTCAACACACACACACACATACGCACATATTAATGTGAGCAGATGCCAGCCTACGGGCTCTTCATTGGGTTAGCCGGCGTTGTAAAGGTCACTACAAATTACAAGTGGTCAGCTCGCCTCTGTCTACAGCGATCAGAACAGTCGCCCTGACACTGTCAGCAGAGAATTACACCATTGACCTTTTTGTGTGGAAGAGAGAGAGTGTGTGTGTGTGTGTGTGTGTGTGTGTGTGTGTGTCTGTCCATATTGTTTAATTTCTTTGCGGTCCTCGTTCATGGATGTATTTTTATATGTGTGTTTGCGGGTGTGTATTACTCATGTTGTGGGGACATCTGTTTGCACACTACATTAGGGATGTTAATAATTAACCGTTTAACCTTTGACAGACATTAAGCATTTTAACTGATGAACGCTATCGGTTAAAATGGTTAAAAGAAATGTTATTAATTAATTAAAAAGCTGAGCGGCTCAGAGGAGCGGCTCGTCTCTTTAAGGAGAAAGGCCGGTCGTCGATCCCGACTTCGTAGTGGCCAAACGGCGGTACTGCAACTTCCTTGTCCGTCACGTGATGCATTGGGCCCAAAAATACTTTTTCCCATAGACTTATATTGGGAAAGAGACGTCTGTAACTCAGCGGATAATTTTTTTTGAGGTGAATCAACTTCCCAGTACGAACACTCTAATAGTCCTTATTTAAAAAATGTAGTTTTTAAAGTTGTAAAACGCACTAACAGCTGAATCCAGAGTTAATTCCCTTCCTCCGTTCATGTGAGTGAGACCCAGACCGAGGCAGGAGCACAAGCCGTGACGACAGCGTAACGTTAGGACCCTGTGACCAAGTCATGTGACCGAGCGGACGCCACTCCGCCAATCATTTCAGACTCTACTCCGCCAAGATCCGGGTACTTTTCCAGACGGAAGTCGAGCCATTTAGGCTTCATGCGCCAATGAGCATCTCTCATAGGAATGACCGGGGCCCCGCCTCCAACGCTGGATCCAGTTCTCTTAATACATCCATGCTCCACGGATGTCTCTCCAGCTCGCTTGAGCGGAGCGGAGGAGTTGTAGTTTCGTAGCATTTATTCACTGACAAATAAACTGTTCACACACTGCTACACCAACAACCTCACACTCACCGCCAACACACACACATGGTCTGTCTGAAACTCGCTAAAGTTACGCAGACTACGCGCGTGGCGGCGGCGGGCACGAAGCCTCCGGCAGTGCTAGAGCTGCTAACGTAGCCCAAATACACACACTGTTTGTTGGACACTCGCTAAAGTTCCTCCTGGCAGACACACAGCTTACAACCTGCTGAACTAAACTAAATGTGTGGTGGAGACTTTTACTGGGAAAGTGGCTGCATGTCCGCGACACTACACGCAGCGTCGTAGCTGCTAAGTTAACGCTCCCGGACGCTGAACTGGAGACTCCCGTAACGTGAATCAATACATTTAGGGTGAGGACTTGGTTTAGGGTTAGAGTAAGTCTTCAGGAGGTGAATGTAAGTCAATGTCATGTCTTCTAAAGTGATTTTAATGCGACGTGTGAGTGTGTGTTTCTGTCAGCCTCTGTCTCGCCTCTCTCTAGCCGCCGTACCTTTAGGTCATTGGCATTCTGCCCGGGCCTCACACTCACAGCGACACTGAGATTATTACTGTTGCTGCCCTTTGCTATTCACTTCAATCTCTCTGGTCTGTGTGTGTGTGTGTGTGTGTGTGTGTGTTTACAGCGGCCGATTTAGATCTTGAACTTGAGCAAAGACTTTTAAGGATGAGCAGCAGTGTGAGGCGATATTGTTGTGTAGTTTTATTTTATTTATTATTCATGCCACTTTCTGTTTATGTCACTGGTTACGTGTTTTCGCCCCGCTGCTCGTCAGCGTGTGTTTTGACTTAGTTATGAGTGTGTTCTTGTACGAGTCTGCGGCGTATTTTACGAGCTGTGTGTTTGTGTAAACGATACAGTCAGGGTCTCAGCGTCCATGCCGTCTGGATTGTGTTTGAGCGAGCGAGCACTTGGCGTTTGCTTATCGGCGTTGTAACATTCATCGGTGTGTGTGTGTACACAACGACACACACTTCAACTGCAACTCAATAATCTGCTGAATACAGATGAGTGTCAGCGTTAGAGGTAATTCTAATGTATTTTAACCGAGTCATGTTTATGCAGTTGCACCTGTGTGTTTAGTTTCTGTTTGATGGATTTGTCCGAATGTAAAGTAAATCATGTTTATTCAGGTGTGTATTAGAGTTTGTGTGATTGAGAGCTGGAGCAGTGTAATCATCCACGGTGTAATGATTATAGCTTCTCAACGCAGTCATTTGCTCTCTCTTTTTATCCCTCTTTCTACTATTTACACTCTTTCTTTCTTTCTCTCTTTCTTTCTTTCTTTCATTATTTCTTTCTCTCTTTCTTTCTTTCCTTCTCACTCTCTATATCTCCCTGCATTGCTCCCTCTTTCCCCACCCATGAATAATCCATTCACCCAAGGCTGCCTATGAAATAACAAAAAGTTATGGAGCGCTTTACGAATCTCCCTCTCCCTCCCTCCCTCCCGCTCCCTCCCTACCTCGCTGTAATCAGGATGCCTCTGCAGAGTTACGCCTGAGTCTGAGGATCTGCATCCCTCATGAGGGGGGGGGTGTTACTCTGCGGCTATTCCCATTAACATTTTTGCCCAGTGAGGTCCACGTTGTGTGTTGTTTGCATTTCAAGTTGATGTGTACGTGCGGGAGTGAGAGAGGACATGACAGAATGAGGGCAAAACACCACTTCACTTGTGGTCCTATATAGCATGCATTTCGTGCCTGAAGGTGAAAACACAGCAACAGATTTGTGCTCATATTATATATTACATGCAAAACCTGAATAAATAATAACAGGGAGCGACATGAACACACACGCATAGAGTATGAATGACAGATGGTGACGATGGTGAGAATGCACAAAGAGCAAGAGAAGAGTGAGGAGGAAGGGAGGAAAAGGAGCTGAGAGAGGCCGGTCAGCTCTTTGTAACACTCAAGGGATCCATAAAGTAAGAGTTTCTTCCTTTTCCAGGACATGAAAGTACTTATTGGGTCACAGCTGATGGCAGGTGGAGGTGGGGACAGTTTGATATACAGGTCTGGTTTCATGGAATTCAATAAAATGTCTTATTATTTGCAGCGGTGATTGTCGCCCCGGTCTAAATGAAGTTAGGATGAATGGGAATCGGCACCTAAACTGTTCAAATTAATTAGGTTGCATCTCGCAAAGTATCGTAATCCTAAATTGCTCTGTGAAATTGATATTGCTTTGCTCAATTGAGGCGTCCCCCGCCGCATCCCTTCAGTAACAAACAAACAGCTAACTCCTCAGATCTGTTGTCATAAGGAAGACCTTTATAACTAAAGGAAGCAAAATCAGTCCTTCAACACATTTTGCTTCCCAGATGTCATGATTATCCACTGTACTTTATGGAAGACAGCAGCAACAACTTAGTTTCCTAAAAGGGCAATGGGGTCGGGGTTGCTTGCTGGAATACAAGCCAAACTAATCATCCACCGCACAGTTTGAACAGATCATCACAGACAAATTTAATTAGTTTGCCATGTTCAAAGAAACACAAAGGGACAGCCCTACACTCAAGTTTGGCCACATGGAGATCTGATCTCAAAGCTGCAAAATCAATCAAGAATTCCTGGCACACATTCTCAGTTAAGTGTGGACAGGGATCTGGCTGCAGACTGGATATCCTAAGTAGCATCATTCATTTATTGAGCTCCCTGCTGATGTGCGTCTACAACCGGGTGGAAACATGGAGGAATAACAAGCCGGTGTTACTGAAAATTACATCTTCCTGCTGCAGCAGTTCCACATTTTGCGCTCCTCTCTCTGCAGAGTGTAGAAAAATTATGTGAAACAGGAACTCCACGGGAGCCAAAAGACAAAAGCAGCACAAACCTCCCCGTCTGTGTGAAGTCAATGATAAACACCTCTTCTTAGTCTCGGCTCTTCAGAACAAAACAAAAAACAATACTATATTCTCTCACGCTCGGATCCATGCTTTGCCAAAACACACTATTCATAATGGAGCATGAAAAGAGATCCCACCACAGATCCAAACACGACTCACAATAGATGGTTGATACATTTCAGCACTGTGGTGGTGAAGCATTACACCAGTTAGCCTGATCTGATGGGAGCGCTGTCACCACAGACGGACGACGCGTCTCCGCTTCCTCCCACTGTACAAAAGTGAAGCCAAAATATCCCGGATAGGGGAGCTGCCATCTCGAGATTTTGACGTCATTTGAAGCGAGGTCCCGCCCATACACCTGCCCGAACCAATCACAAACTGAGCATGGCCACAGCTTGTTAGCGTGAGCCGCCTAGCTGCTACGTTAGCACTATGCTAGCTGTTTGACCAGAAAGACACAACAACTAACCACATAAAATCTCTCTAACTACATGTATGATCAAATTGACACATGACTCGTGACGGCTATGGAAAGTTAAAGTTACATCTCCTCTCTGGTTAAATTTCAGAGCCCCCGGCTCCGTGACTACTTCACTCAGAGCAGCTGTCAATCACAGCTGTCAATCACAGCTGTCAATCATGACGTCTGACCCCTTTTGTATAGCATCAAATAACTAGATAAAACTAAACTTATCAGAAAAATGAACACTACACAGACACAGTACTTTCAGTACCTTTCAGTTAGGCCCATGTTCCATCCGCTAACATGTAGGGGGCGGTATTAAGCTATACTGCAGCCAGCCACCAGGGGGCGATCCAGATGTGTTGGCTTCTCTTTTGGAGAGCTGTCATGTCGTCTATCTTTATATAGAGTCTGTGGCTGCGACCGATGACGTGTTGAGAAGTATTATAGAAAATTTTAACCGTATAACGTAGACTAACGGTGTTCCGTACACTTTCTGCCCTTCAGTGCACGCCACAGAGCTCTTCTCTGTTGTTAAGAGCCAGACAAGCATCTTTGCGTGCTCATTCTCCGGGGGCTTATTGATTGATGTCTTTTGGACCAATAGTTTTTGAGAAAGTGTTGAAAGGTAACGTCTCCACCTGCGTATGAAAGATAATATAGATAGATAGATATTTATCTTTGGGGGCCGCAAGTGATCAACAACTGCTTCAGTAGAAAAAAGGCATTCCCATCAGTTGGCTATAGGCTAAAAACAAGCCTTAATTAGTATGATGCAGATCACATTTTGGCCTTTGTTGTCACTCAAAAACTGACATCCATAGAAAAGTTTGGTCTCATTTTGAACCGGAGCATCTGCAGATTAATTCCATACCCGATATGTTATGATCCACTTGTAGCAGAAAGGCGGAAAAGAGAGAAAAGGTAATCAACTAACAAAAGCAGCACGCAGGAGGAGGACAGAGAGAGGAGTGAGACTAGTTAAAGGAGGAGATCATTTCAGTTGAATTCAGTTTCTTTACATCTTTGTACCTAAAAGAGAACAGTGACATACGTATGAAAGTAAACTGAGCAGCAGAAGGAGCTGAGAAGCAGCTGGATTCAATAAACTGGCTTAGACAACAGGGCACTGCTGGAGGTGTGCTGATCCCCGGAGCAGGTGGATAAGTGGATTCTTGTTCAGCTTGGACCTGTTTTGGACGCTATACTGTGGTCTCCTTTCTCCTTGCCTTTGTTGTGCCGTCAAGATAAGTCATTTATTTCTGACGCTCTCCAGGCTTCACTAGAGTCCTCCTTTAATGAATGATGATTTATGATATGATTAATGATTTGAAGGATATTTGTTTTTCTTATTTGGACTCAGGATTTGAGTTTGTTTTTTCTTTTTTCTTGACAACACCTGGTGGAAATCTGCTCTCTACTGAGTGCACTTTTCTAGTTGCGTAGTGTTTGTATGTTATAAGGCTGTTTTAAGGTTATCCAAATCAATTCTCAGGTTAAAGAAATATTTGTGTGGGTCTTCGCTTTATCTCGCTGTTTGTGTGGCGTTAGGAGCTAGGGGAGAAAGAAAACAGATGTTTGGAGACGAAGCGTGAGACGGGAGGGATTGAACAGGTTGAAAGACGTTGGCCTAGAAAAGGTAACTGCAGGAGAGGACATCTGTCACCCAGAGAGACGTCACTGCAGCCCGCGGTCACAGCACTTTGTCATTTTATCTGCATAATATGACAGGGACGAACAACGATTGCTCGTCGGAGGCTGCGGCTCTTTATCGTGTATCTTTTCACTCGTGCACCTCGTGAGATGTTGCTGTTTGTTGGAGGCATTCATCCACTTTACAGGGCTGTGTACGTTGTTAGTATGGGCAGCCAGAGTGGGACTGGGAGACCTAACCTTGGCAGTGTTAAAGCCGCAATTACTATTCATTTCATCTCCTCTCTCTCTCTCTCTTCTCTGTTCTTATTTCAGCTCCTTCCTTTCATGTACTCTCTCCTCCCTTCTTCTTAGTTCATCACCTTTCTTCCTCTTTCAACTCCCTCCTCTTCTTGACCCTTCGCCTCCTCTCTCCTTCTTTTTCCTTTTCTCTTCTTTTATCTCCTTTACTCTCCCCCTTCTGTCATCTGCTCTAATTTCATCACATTTCTTCCTCCTGAACTCCCCTTCTCCTCCCCTCACCTTCTCTATTTTTCTCTCCTCTCTCTTCTAAAACCCGGCTCTTCTGCCACCCCCCCCCCCTGCTGTTTATCGAAAGACTGAGAGTGTGTGTGTGTGTGTGTGTGTGTGTGTGTGTGTGTGCGTGTGTGTGTGTGTGTGTGTGTGTGTGTGTGTGTGTGTGTGTGTGTGTGTGCGTGCGTGTGCGTGTGCGTGTGCATGTGTGTGTGTGTGTGTGTGGGTAGTGCATACGTAACTTCAAAACAACCCAAAACTTCAGATATGCATTCCCTGCTCTTCAACTTTAACCTGTTACACTCCAACACACACACACACACCTAGCAGTGCGCACAAACACAGGGGACCCCTGGGCATCGCTACTGACGAGCTAAACCGAACATAGCCTTGAATTGCAACCATAGTTAGCTGTTCATTAAGCAGGACCACAGAGAGACATAAACCTCTCTCTGTTTGATGTTGAATGCCTTCACCTGCTCCACCTCTCCGCCTCTTTCTCCTCCTCCCTTCATCCTCCGTCCCTCTCTCACACTGCCAGGCCTAGTCGGCACACACTCTCTCACCTCCCACTCAAGTTCTTCCCCTCTTTTGTGGCTATTTGACACTTTGTACCACACAGGTACTACGCTCCAGAGTTGTTTTTGTTTTCAGTCCTTTAAACCGTGGATCACACGAAGGCACCCACACAAACACAGAAATACAAGTGACCTACAACTCACTCACACACAACACGTGTATGACACATGCACGCCTGTAAAAACACACAAAGCGCCTCACAGTGTTTTCATCTTGCCTGAAAGCCCTGTTCTTTGTCGGATGGCCTTGGCCTTGCACAGTGAACTGAGAGAAATTACTTCAGGAGTAACAAGCTACAATAGAAGTGATTGGCAGAAAGCACAACTTCCTTCCTTTCTGCGTGCGCTCTATAGGGGAGAGTGGGGTGAGTTGGGGGCGTCATTAAAGTGAGGGAATGAGGTAACACTTCATTTTACAGGTCCGCAAATTTCATGGTAATTTGGCGATAATTAGTACGTAACCTATTTGAAATTTCTTTGGTATCACTGCCAAATTACCCCGATATTTACCTCAAATGTATCAAAAATAACGTTATTACATCCGCCAACGCCGAAGGCCTAGGAAGGAGGTTATGTTTTCACCGGCGTTGGTTTGTTGGTTACACAAAAAGGACATGCACAGTGTAACTGATGACGCGTTCATGACGCGTCACCCAGCCTCTTTCCTTCTGCCTGCAGAGAAAGAGACAGAGAGAGAGAGCGGGGGGAACAACTGTAGAAGCAGCGTTTTTTCATATTAAACTTACAGTTGAGTTTGACCAAAGCACACTTGGTGATTGTTGGAAAGAGTAACGCCGACGGTTTAGGTGAGTTTTATTTTGTTTCTGTCCAGTTTGAATGAAGTGTTTTGCGATGCTCCACTAGGTACAGCTGATCTCAACATAAACAAAAATACACGTGGATGATGGCGCAAGCTGAACTCGGGCATCTTGGCGGAGGTCTGCGCTCTCTGAGTGCCATTCTAGTTATATATATAATTATAAATGGCTCAAATTAGCCCACCCCCGCCATTTTAACAAACTTGTTATCCAGCAGTTTAGAGCTATAACGTCATTCTAACAGGAGCCTCATATCGTTACTTCTTAAACACGTGGGTGAGATTTTTTCAGACTTGTCTGTAATTGTTCAGACACAAGAAAATATGTTTTTTGAACCTGTTACCACTTGTGATATGAGCCTCTCTCCATCACAGGGTCAGTAAAATGACTCCTCAAAAATGTGAGGTGACCAATTTTGTCTACGGTTGCCTAGAAACAAAAGGTGACTCAACTTCCCCACATGCTCAAAACGCCCAACTCCTGTTCTATATTTTGAAAAAGTTGATTTTGATGTTGTTTTTTTTGCCTTTTGTTATTTCGACTGCCAAGAAGAATTATAGTGCAGCAGATTGTATCTCAAAAAAAAAAAAAAAAAAGAAGCGTTTTTTCAGGCAGAACGGGAAGTCAAATAATTCATGCAAATGTTGCAATCAACAGTTCATATGCTGCACACATAACACACAGACCATCTGCCGCCGCAGAAAAACTCATGCTGAATTTAAATGCGCTGCACGGCGTGCCGCTGAGCGGGCCGTTTGCAGTTTACTTCAGAAAAAATCACGCCGCTGTCAGATGGAGATGCAGTTTGTTTCAGATACATGTGAAACCTCAGCTGACAGATTTTATTTGTTATTAGATCACAAATCAAAGTGCCACATGTGCTTTTATTGACTGACAACCTGACCACGGTGTTCCCCGGCCTTCTGGCTAAGGCATGCTGGGAAGTGAATAAATGAGTGGATGAAGCCCGGGTTGGGTCAACAATAGAAAAGTCATTATGATACATATGAGATAAATTTACTTATCGATCTTCTCATCAAACTCTCTTTAATGCAACTTGCAATTTCAGAGGTTGTAGCAGGCTCAGAGTGAAGGTTCTGGTATCATATGAAACTAGAAAACCTAAGGTAATTGGTACCGATCATGTCATACTAGCTTGTCGGGAAGGAGGTTAAATAACGCTCCGAAGTTACACAAACTTTTGGGTGAGGTAAAACGGTCATGTCCATCTTCAAAGGTGTCCCTTGACCTCTGACCTCCAGATCAGTGAATGTAAATGGGTTCTATGGGTACCCACGAGTCTCCCCTTTACAGACATGCCCACTTTATGATAATCACATGCAGTTTGGGGCAAGTCATAGTCAAGTCAGCACACTGACACACTGACAGCTGTTGTTGCCTGTTGGGCTGCAGTTTGCCATGTTATGATTGGAGCATATTGTTTTATGCTAAATGCAGTACCTGTGAGGGTTTCTGGATCAATATCTGTCATTATTTTGTGTTGTTAATTGATTTCCAATAATAAATATATACATACATTTGCATAAAGCAGCATATTTCCCCACTCCCATGTTGATAAGACTATTAAATACTTGACAAATCTCCCTTTAAGGTACATTTTGAACAGATAAACAATGGGATTAATTTGCGATTCATTAAATATTTGATTACACAGCCCTATATAAAAGGAGGTGAAAGATAATAATTAGCAACAAAATAATTGAAAGTGAAAGTGAAAATTTTTGTTTTTTATCACATAAGTATAATACATGTAGAGCAAAGTATCTAGTAACACTATCTTTCCCATAATGCTTGCTGCTTCCTATCACAAACAAAACACCTCATCTCATCCTTTAGTTGCTCTGAAGAGCAGGAAAAACAGATAACAGCTGAGATCCGCTAATGTGAAGGACAAATAGCAGTAAACAATAGGACGTGGACTAGGAGCTGAAATAAAGCTGCGTTTGTCTTGTCAAAGCAAATAATGGCAGCTGCGTGGGCAGACGGGAGCTGCTGATCTTTTCAGTGGCAAACGTGTTTTCCTGTAATTGTACAAATATTAGTGTTGTAATGATTTATTGATGTCAAAATGCCTCACAAGTAGCACGTTTAAGAAATCAGAAGAGGATCTGAAACATCTCTCTGCTCATGAATCAAACATTTCTACCACCTGGAGAACAGAACTGGGTTGTTTTGAGAATGTGGTCGGCGTGAGGGTAAATATGACAGATGGGTGTGCTGGAGTAGGAACCCGATGTAATCGTGAGCAGTGTGTATATGTTTATGTGTACTGCATGTGTTGAGAATGTACGGTGGTGCACCCGAGGCTTTGCACGGTGCCGCGGGGTGAACTCTGTGAAGGAAACATTATCCTGAGAGAAACGGGGAGACTGAAGATCACATGTGATGTGATGTGCGTGTGCGTGTGCGTGTGTGTGTGCGTGTGCGAGTGTGTGCGTGTGCGTGCATTTGACTTTAGCTTGTTTTGATTTTGTTTTCTTCCCTCTAATTTCTGCGATGGCCATTGGCAGCGTTACCTGCTTGAAATGCAGCTGCTGCCTGTGAAGCCTGAGGTCACCATCTGTCTGTGTGTGTGTGTGGGTGTACTTGTATATCTGTTTTTGTGAGGACCAATTTGAGTATTAGGGACCCAAAACACCAAGCTGACATCAGAGAACTAGCGGCGATGAAGGCTCACATCGTCTTTGTCTTGGTCAAAAAGTTGCACTCGAACACACCACAAAGACTACAGCCAACGGGCCGGTCAACACGGACTGTACGTTCAGCGCCTGCGTGAGAGGAAATAACTCTCCACACCAGGAGGAGGCGGTATCGTCTGTATTCGACATTTAAAAAGGGGAAACCAGAAGACCGAGGACGGCGGATATACAAGCTGTTGTTATGATACACGTACCTCAAACAAAGCTGCGTCTGCCGACCATTTTCACACCACTCTCACTCACCACCGAGCTTCATTCCAGATGGCCACGTCGCCGTCTAAATATCCGTGTGTTGGAACGATCAGATGAGATGAAGATGAAAAATGAGAAGAGCCTTCTGTGTTTGGCTTGCTTTTCTGAATTCCGTGTCTCTTCTTCAGCATGCTGAATCGGCCATAAAGCCTCAGACATGCGGGGGGACTAGAGTTGACGGTGACACGACGTATCAGGTCCATTAGACCTTCAGAGTGAGGACATTCTTGGAAAATGTGGACATTTTGAGCCCCTCCTCGCTTCTTCAAAGGCCAGTCTGAGGTTCAGACTTGGATTTAAGGTTCAGGTTAGAATTGGGGTTAGACATTTTAGTTGTCCCTGTCTACTAAAAAATGATGTTCCCATAGAGAAAAATGTGCATTGTCAATTACATTTCTCTGGAAACATCTTTCTCACATTTTTGATGTATCACAAATACACTTCTAATCAAAGTCCGCTTAAGTCCACGTATGGAGGAGATCGGGGTGGATGGATGGATGGATGGGTCAAACAACCACAGGACTTTCACCCAGGAGGCCGCTGTACATTTCTTACTTATTACGTTTGTTAGTTAAATAACGTAACAAACATACTTATTTTAAGCCAAATTATATTTGTACTAAACCTAACCAAGTAGGTTTGTTGTTTTTTTTTGTTTGTTTTTTGTTCTTCAATTTCCAACGTTAATCATTTCACATGTAATGAGTGCAGTTTAGTTCAATAGGAACTAGGGCTGTCAATCAATTCAAATATTTTATTGTGATCAATCGCAAATTAATCATAGGGTCAAGTATTTAATCCTCTTATCAACATGGGAGTGGACAAATATGCTGATTTATGCAAATATATGTATATATTTATTATTGGAAATCAATTAACAACACAAAACAATGACAGATATTGTCCAGAAACCCTCACAGGTACTGCATTTAGCATAAAACAATATGCTGGCAAACTGCAGCCCAACAGTCAACAACAGCTGTCAGTGTGTCAGTGTGCTGACTTGACTATGACTTGCCCCAAACTGCATGTGATTATCATAAAGTGGGCATGTCTGTAAAGGGGAGACTCGTGGGTACCCATAGAACCCATTTACATTCACTGATCTGGAGGTCAGAGGTCAAGGGACCCCTTTGAAAATGGACATGAAAATTTTTCCTCGCCAAAATTTAGCATAAGTTTGGAGCGTTATTTAACCTCCTTTGCAACAAACCAGCATGACACTATGACATGGTTGGTACCAGTGGATTCCCTAAGTATACTAGTGTCATATGATGCTAGTATCGTCACACTAGCTTTGAAACTGAGCCCGCTACAACCTCTGAAATATTAATGTGTCAAAGAAATTAGTGCCGTTAAAACAGATTAGTGTTAATGCGTTACTATCGCGTTAACTTTGACAGCCCTAATGGGAACGCCATATTGTAAGAGACGAGGTTGGTGTTCTCACACGAGAGTTCCTCATACTTGTGACTTTTTTTTTTTACACCAACGTGTGTGTGCCTCAAGCAGAAATCAATGTGCACTGTTTTGCCAACAAGTGGTGTACTGTGCATGTTTTCAGTGTGTTTTACGTTATACTTGACTTTCTAAGAATGCGCCTCTTCGTCTGTGCTTGCCTGCCGTGCATGTATCCTCCTGTTCTCCGTGTGTGTGTGTGTGTGTGTCATGTTGTGTTATCACATCCTGTACCTCCTCCAGAGAATACAGGTAAAGACAGTTTGACAGGCTTTCCAGAAAACAGCCGACTCTCTGGGGCTTGTCAACGCAGCGGCTCGAATCCTTCACATTAACGTGTGTTGGTGTTGAATATTTAGCCTATATACGCATATCGGCTGTTTGTATGGCTTCCTTTTAGTCTGTATGACTACACTATATAGACATCTCCTACTGTGTGTGTGTGTGTGTGTGTGTGTTAAATCCGTGTGTTTCCGTGTCTCTCATAGGTTGAGAGTTGTGATTACAGCCTGTACAATCTGGCAGTTTGAACGGCTTTCACCCTTAGGGTAGTGCGGGGGAAAAACTTGTGCCCACACACACCTGCATACTAACGTACACCAACACAACACACACACACACACACACACATCTGCCCCAACAACTGCATGCAAACACCAGCTGGGAAGTAAATGTCACAGAAATGAAAGGAGAGGAAAACACCTGAGCCCAGAGCGCTGCACCAGCTCTCTTTCTCTTTTTCTATTCGCCCATAAAAAGAACAAATAACCATTTAGTTTGCAAAAATTTACCATTTGGTTGACATTGCCCCTCTTTTAAATAATCTGCATTCTTCTCTCTCTCTCATGCTCACACACACACACACACACACACAGACCCCCTAACCTTTCTGGACGCCTTCTGTCAGCAAGGTGACAAGGTGACCAGAGGATAAGTCAGCATACATTAGTCCAATTGACACCACACCCTTTTCTTATGTTAATGAACCATCTGATTAGCACAGACAAGGTGCGTGTGTGTGTGTTCATATGTGTGTGTGTCCTCTGTGTCAACTGAAACTCTCCACTAATGCACACCTGCTGGTTTTCATATAGATGCACTTGTATATAAGCTCCTGCTGAGATTCAGGGCTGTGTTTATATCATTAAAAGCGTCTCTACTCGCAGTATGTTTACCTTCTGCAGAGCGTGTGTGTTTTGTTCATGCATGTGTAAAACCACAAAAGACCCGTGTTCTGACGCTTGTAATACATTACCGCACATACAGTATGCAGGTCAGCAGAGGTTTCAGTTTGATCTGCTCATCCAGCTTTGGTTCTCGTCACATTTAAAGGTGCTAAATGCCGCTTTCTAAACATCAGTATATCATTGTCAAATTAGCTGTGATATCTCGGTGTAATTATTGTAAACAAAAGAGACGCCAACAGAGAAAATTGTGCGCCTGTATCTCACCGCTCTGGTATTATCAGTGCTCATGTTTCCAAGAATTAACGTTTCCCATAAACCCCACTGGCTGGGAAACATCTTGATGGTCTTGTTTGTATGTATATGGTTATAACACTAATGCCTCTATGGAAGTGGTAATGATTTATTGTTGTTAAAACGCTGCACTTAGCAGCTCTAACTTGTCTAAAGAGAGCTGGTTGAAGCGGCTGCATTAAAAGCCGCTGCTTTAAATGTGTAATTGATTTGACCACATATGTGAAGTATGTTCACCTACTACTATCACTGAAGGATCTGATTCATATTTTCAATTATTATGATCAATTGTGAAAATATAGGCACATTTATTGCTGTTCGAACAGAAACTACTAGTGTAAACCAACCTTCAAAGACACTACAGCTTCTTTCAAATTGACCTGATGGCATTTGTTTCTGTTTCATAGAAGTTTATGTCTGTGTGTTGCTTTCAGCCCGTTCATCTCAACGTCCCTCGGTTGGATAAGTAACAGGCTAGGGAAGGATAGAGACAAACTCAAAGGTCTGTTACTGAGTGAGTGAGTGGAGCTAAGTACAACTGAACGCTCAATAAGACATTTTTTAGGCGACAAAAATGTTACAATTAACTTTGATGAAGTGAAAATACACTGTGAAAGGGTTAAAGTTCTAAGACGAAAACACGGACAACTCCCAGACCGGAAAGCGCCGTGGTAGCGACCTGTCAATCACCAGGTAGCCCCGCCCTAAAGCATCCCCTGCTTTATGGTCTATCTGACTCTAAATGGGACCATCATTTACTAAATGAACATCATGCTGTATTGAAGAAGACTTGAAACTAGAGATTGAGACCATAAACTCATGTTTACAATGTTTACTGAGGTAATAAATCAAGTGAGAAGTAGGCTCATTTTCTCATAGACTTCTATACAACCAGAGGAGTCGCCCCCTGCTGGCTGTTAGAGAGAATGCAGGTTTAAGGCACTTCAGCATTGGCTTGACTTCTCAGAACTGGAGGTTGCCGCCTGTTTGGGCATCAAAAACGGAACATTTTAACATCAGAAAATATTCACTCTAATGTAATTGTGGTTAAAGAGAAAAGGGAATACTGCAAGTCTTTGCACTATTTCAATCTCCATTTTAACATTAATCTGCTCGTGTGTATACTATTCTTTTAACATTGAACTGAATTTGATGTTTCATTACAGTACAGAGTATACAGTCTTTAAATGTGTATATTTATCTTTCTTTTTTAAATGAATATTCGGAAAATCAACTCAGGTTTATCTATTTTTGTTTCTACGGTGCATTAACAGCTCTGATTTGTTTTGACACTGATTTATTGTTTTGGATTTCTTTAATTTTTTATTATCATTGTTTATCTGAAAGACTAAAAAAAAAGATCAAAATCTGAATCTAGATTTTTCTGTAGCAGCCAACATAATACGCTGTGAACAAAGGCCCGAAAAACAACAAAAAATAGATCTTTATGCCACATTAGCTTTTTGTCCAGAGGGCTACGACACTCTCCTTGACCAAAGTCCAAAGATGGAAAGACTTCAGTGTGTGCATACTGTGTGTGTATTGAGCACATTTGTATGTTATGTGTGACTGTAGTGGGGAGGAGGGGGGGGGGGGGGAGTTTATATTTCAGAGAAGATGCCTCCCTTCATGCTAGGTTAGCCACCATAACAATTATAGTCTGTATCATTACCCCCCATTAACATCATACAAGCCTTGATGACACACACACACACACACACACACACACTGTGGCACTGAGCTGGTAATGCCTCGTCCACACTACACAACTTTAGCCCTGATTTTCTACTCGCCAACAGTTTTTGGAGCTCCCCGACAAAATCCCCGGATCAGAGGCTAATCCACGTTGACACTCAAGAGCAAAGTGGGAACTGTTCAAAGATATCTGTCGGGGAGCTACAGCCAATCAGAGCTTAAGACACGGGTTGAAGGGAAACCTGGCGGAGGGGTCACCTGTAACAATGAGAACTTACACTCTAAAAGAAGTCCGTAAAAATACGGGCCGATGTAACGTGTTAATATGAAGGAATTTTCTGCATCGATTTTTCACAGGAGTTTTACCCGTGTTTTTAAATACGCATTGCATTGTGGGAACAAGAACCTCCGCTAGCGCGAAAGTTGGAAGAGGCAGATACCATCACACACGGCAACGTTTAGTTCAAATTTCGAATTTGGAGAAACCTCTCTCACACTTCTGTGGTAAAAAATCAACAATTAATATCTAACCAGAGTGATTTATGTAAAAGACTTAACGTTAGCTCAGTGTCGTTTTAGCTGGAAAGCTGTTTTGATGTTTAGTTCAGCTGTTGTTGACTGTTAAAGGGACTGTTTGTAACTTTTTAAGCGTATATATGTACCGGGTCGGGACACATGCGCGCTCGCATATGCGCGTTCGCGTGTGGCCGCTGCCTCTCCTCCTCTGCCTGCTTGCCTTCACTCAGACAGCGCGCGCGTTCTCGCTCAGCTCGCTCCACCTCTAGACGTGAACGCGCACTCACTCCACACTGCAGAAGAGTTAGTTTAGCTCTGAGAATATCTAGTGAATGTTCAGTGGACGTTTGTGCAGAAATAACTGCTGCAGCTCCTCCAGACCAACAGAGGTTTCCCGTGTCTTGTGAAGTGACGGGGCTCTTCAGCGAGAAATGTAATCGTCTCGTTACCGACCAGGTGCCGGTGTCTCTCCTGTTCACTCCGGCTGCGGGCGGAGACGATAAGTTACTCGCTGCAGAGCCCCGCTGCCTCAGCCTGCGCTGAGGCAGGAAAAGCCAACACTAGGATCAGATCTAAATCATGTTCATGGAGAGACCTTCGTCTGGTCAGCTAACATTACTGCAAAGCAGCTGAAATATAGAGTGATATTGTGATTTTAGCTGACGTGTGTCTCCTCACTCGACGCTGACTTTCGTTGATTTCACGGCCACAGATGTCGCTGTTAACAAGCATTTCTGAAAGTTACAAATAGTCCCTTTAACGAGATACGCAGGAATATTTTGCTGACTTATTTTGAGACTAACTCAAGTTTGGTATCGTAATTTACGTTTTAGCAATGTTTATATTTTAGACTTCAGTGGACGTCAGATAGAGTTCAAACCCATCGACTTCCAGACGAGGGAACCAGACGTGCTAAAATGCTAACTCATATCCGGGTCTTAGGACTCATTCCTGGAGCTTGATTTTCCTGAAGCTGAGTCACTACCTGCACACGCTGTATGTCACTCGTGTAACCGTGCATGCATTTGTTGGTGGGTGTATGTCTGTTGTCTGAATGCATCTAAATCGTGTCAGTGCACCACTCTTCTCCGCTCCGTTAAGCAGGCCGAGGCTGTCTGGCTGGCTAAGTGTTGTCTTCTGAAGTTGAAGAGCTAATTACTGTCTGCCTCCTGCAACATGAGATTTGAGCTGCCAAGGGGCTCGAGGCAGGACCTGCTCTCCTCCTCCTGCTGTGGCGACCCTCTTCTGTGTGATGTTACCTAAGCAAGTAAAAAAAGAGCTCCTCATGGGTATTAAAATGCTTCAGAGGGATTTCAGCGGTGCATTTTGGGAGAGAGTCCAGTTCTTCATTTGTCTTGCATTCCCTGTGCTTCCAACATGCATTGTGTTGTAATGTAGAGCGCGTCAGGTTTGTGCAGAATGAGCCGCCGTGTTTCCGTTTTGTATTCCGGTTGCTGTTTTCACTTTGTGCTCTTTCACATTTAGTTTCACCCTCTTTCAGTATTCTCTGCAAGTTCAAGTGTTCATTTATTTTATATTCCTCACTGAATGGTTCAGGGTCGTAACATTTCTGAAAGCATAAATAAACTTAATCAACTACTGAAGAACTGTATCTCCCTGATCTCTAGTTCACACTATCAATTTCCCAGCAATATCACCTCTGGTTGACTTCAAACCCTCAGAAGGCGAGTTTGTTGTTCATCTACAACGTGGTGTTTTAACCACAAAAACAGCAGCAGTAAGCCACTTGCAGTCACTGTCATCATATATTTCATTGTTTGCCCGATTTGGAAAGCTAAACTGCATAATATAAACTATTCTTTAACTATTCTGCAAAAAGGAAAGGGAAAGGAAAATGAAGTAGGAAGTGGAGACACTGGTGACAGACTTTTAACATCTTTATTATGCATTTCTTATGTAACATAGCGTACTTGACAATGCTTCATAGGTTATGTAACTTTACTACGTCACCTTACATCATTTTTTGAAGTTCGTTTTTTTTTAGGTTTAAGTAACGTAGCCTACTTCACAATGCTACACAGGTAAAGTAACATTACTACATCACCTTACATAATGTAGCCTACTTAAGCCTGCAGTTGGCATCATGTTTTCGGTATCATTGGGCAAAAATTCCATAATAACCTTTCAGCATATTGTAATTCAAGTGTTCTGAGAGAAAACTAGACTTCTGCACCTCCTCATGGCTCTGTTTTCAGGCTTTAGAAAATGTAGCCCGTGACGGAAGACTTTGACCAATCACAGGTCATTTCAGAGAGAGAGAGTTCCTATTGGCTGTGCTCCGGCTGGTGGGCGGAGCTTGGTATGTCCTCAACTGATCTCAACGTGGCTACCGGATCACAAACTTTCTCATTTTACAGCTAAACAGTACACTACAAGATGATTCTGAAAACATTTGAGGAGAGAAATAGGCATTAACGTAACAGAATATTGATTCATATTTGATCAGCGCTTCCTAGATTGACCGTTTGATCGGAGTGATTGACAGCTGCTCAGAGACGGCAGGCTCCAGCTCGGCTCTGATTGGTTGTTTTCCTACGGTCTATGAAATGAGAATTAACTTGGATTTTCCAGTTCTTTCCTACAGTCCTATCATACCTTTTATCTTACAGTATATGTCCGGTATATTCCAGTACCTTCTCCTATTTTCTTTCATATTTATATGCTCCATAGACTTCATTCCCTACAGGTATATGCTCTACATCCCAGTACTTTCTTATACACTGTTCCATATTGTCTTGTTTTCTAGTCATATAGATTCTAGTTACATATTCAGTGTTCAGTCCCACTGTGTGATATTTCAGATGTGTGGTCTGTATGTGTTTCTGCTTCCCAACTGATTTCAATATTCCTTCTAATGTGCTCTGAGAATGACTAATGGCCTGTTTCTGTTTACACTCAACCTCTCTCAGCATGTATGTGTGTGTGTGTGTGTGTGTGTACGTGTGTGTGTGAGGTGTGGCATGTCGCTATGTATGTACATGCACGTGTGATGTGATTGTGTGGGATGTGTGTGTGCAGCGCGCTCAGCTCCACTGTGCTGATTTTCATTCTGTCATAATAAAGCCTGTTGCTCTCTCTCTCATTTACAGACATTAGCGAGCGCCACCGCTGGCGTCGTAGTGGCGGGGAGCGTGATGCAGAGAAAGACACAGTAATAGATGTGAAAAAACAAGAGGTGGAGGAATGCCGAGATATTACCGAGCAGCAACCCCTGCTTTGTGCTCTCTCTGCATGACAAATAGTTAGTTAGAGAGAAAGATGGAGAGAGAGGGAGAGAGAGAGAGAGAGGGAGGGCATAGAGAAAGATAAAAAGGTAATAGGACTTTAGATGCAGAGATAGAAAATGAGAGAACTAGAGGCGGACTGAGAACTGATGTGGAAATGCACATCTTGTGTTTCTGTGAGATTGTACTCGCCAGAAAAACGACAGCATTCATCATTTGCTCAAATGGACGAAAACGACCCCGCTTCCATTTTCAACCTCTTAAGGTTGTCTCCTCTCGGTTCTCTCCAGAAAAATGACACCATGTTTACAATGTTTACATTCAGTAGTAAAGCAGGAAGGAGCCGGACGCTTTTAAACTGCAGTAAAAAGTGTTAGGAGGAAAGTCGGGGAAGACCGATGAGAGTATAATGCATTGAGGGTTCACATCCTGTCTCATACCAGCATGCTAACTTGGTTTCATTTAAAGCTCCCATGACGATGTATTTCCTTCAGACAAGACATTAGATAGTGACGGATCAATATTAAATAGTAATTCAATGGGTTATTATTTATGGAGAGAAGAGCAGTCTGGTTTGATAGAACGGGACAGAAAGGTGGGATAGTTGGAAAATGTTTTGCCGACTTGGAGCATGTTGGATATTTTAGTTATACTGTGCTCATTTCATGGCTTATTTAACCATCAAGGGGATCTTCTCTCAACATTAAAGGCATCCTGTGGAGCTTTTGACCGTTAGTAGCGCTATGGAGCAGCGTTTTTACAAGTTGGGACTCCGTTTTGTTTGTTATACACACACATTGGTTTCGCACTATTCCCCTGACCTGCAGGTACTGTAATAGTAATGCGATAAGAAATGCAGAAATGTGCCGGCAAAGGAAGGGAAGAAGAAGAACACTGCAAGCCAATAAACATGTTCGTAAACAATGTAGGTTTTTAAATAAAAAAATCTGCTTTGCACGTTAAGTTAAGTAACGCTTGTAATTAGGTCAGTCAAAGTTAACGCGATGATAACGTGTTAACGCAAATCCGATATATCAGATATTTAGCATTCTAGATATCACGAATGTGTCTGCGATGCCTTAGAACGGTTCACACATGACACTCGAACGCCGATGCACGAGTGGCAAGCCAATGCTGATTCATGATTTGCCTCTGATCATGGGCTTTTTTTCACATATATGTAAACCCCAAGTAGAGCACCAAATCAAGGATTTGGCTTCTAAACCAACACAGATTAAAAGGTTGGTTAAGTACAACTGCACTGGGATCCTACCAAAGCCTCGCAGCACAAGGAAACATTGGAGTGCATTTGCTGGTATTTATGTCTTCATATATTTTGTAAATTCAGTGCAGAGACTCGGTGCTTTATCTCCAGCTTTTTCATTTCGCCCCTTTTTTCACTGTAATTAACAAGTGGAATTATTTCCCATGTGGATGAAATGTTCCGTGACCAAACCAAGCCATCGCTAATACGTCGTAACGTGATAATTACATGGTCATCAATTGGGATAATGGAGCGTTTTTAATCTCAATTACTCTAAAGTTTGTCCAAGTCCCAACATTTTACATTCTTATTATTTTTTTGCTGGACCCCACCAACCGTTAAATTTAGTTTTTCTTTGGGTATTCATTAGTGATTCCTCTTCCATTCCTCCTTATTAAACATGTTGATTAGCTGGGGATTGGGTTTCTGTTTGGCTGTTGATTAGTGTGTCAATACATTTGCATATGTGACTGTATGCAGCTGTGTGTGTGTGTGTGTGTGTGTTGTGTGTTGTGTGTTGTGTGTTGTGTGTTGTGTAAGACAGAGAGAAAGCATATTTAGTCCTTTCTGTGTTTTTCCCCGGGGAAGTGATTAGTGTAACTAGCCTTTGTTGAGTTTCTATTTTGAAGTTAAACTCTTTAGCGTGTGTGTGTATGTTGAGCGGTTCACTGGGTGCACGCCAGCAGGATGTAGGTGTGTATTTGCATAGCTTGTATTCGTAATGCCATTATTAACTCTGTCATTTATTCTATGTAAATATAGCAATAGAGACTAAGAACATTGTGTAGTTTAGAACTGTTTTTACCTCACCTGCAAACTTTCACTTCTGTTAGATTTAGTGGTAAAATGTTGTTAGGGACTGCATGAAAAACGATCAGGGGGAGGAGGGGAGATGAAGCTTTAGATTTAGATCTTTACAAAAGCAGAGCCATCCTCTCTAGTGTCATTAATATATATTTTTAGACCCTCCATTTGACTTACAAAACCTTCACCTCAATATCTTCAAATAATACAGCAGAACTGAGTTGGTACAAATCGTTTCACAATAAAAAAAAAAACTATAATAACTAAGTAAATAAATAAATAAAAATAATAGTAATAAAATAAAATAAATTTAAAAATTCAATAAATAGCAAATAAAATAAAAACAGAAAAAACAGAAAAAAATTCTATGAAATCAAATAACGGATTTCAGCTTAAAAAGAAAAAGGAAATAAGAGGGTCGTAGGAATAATACAGCAGAACTGAGTTGGTACAAATCGTTTCACCATAAAAAAAATAATAATGATAACTAGGTAAATAAATAAATAAAAATAATAATAATAAAATAAAATAATTTTAAAAAGTAAATAAATAGAAAATAAAATAAAATAATAAAAGACAGAAAAAAAATTCTATGGAATCAAATAACGGATTTCAGCTTAAAAAAAATGAAATAAGAGGGTCGTAGGAATAATACAGCAGAACTGAGTTGGTACGAAACGTTTCACCATAAAAACAAAAATAATAATGATAATAAGTATATAAATAAATACAAATAATTGTAATAAAATAAATTTAAAAAGTAAATAAATAGAAAATAAAATATAATAATAAAAGACAGAAAAAAATTATATGAAATCAAATAACGGATTTCAGCTTAAAAGAAAAAGAAAAAGTAAATAAGAGGGTCGTAGGAGAGGAGTTCTGGATGCACGCTCGTGCTGCACAGCTGGCCAAAAAACGGCAATGCCTCGCCCTCGTTGAGGGAAAGGGCGGAAGAATTGTGCAGCCAGACAGTAAATAGCAAAGCGGTCTGTTTCATTACTTTGCATTCATGTAATAAATATACAAATGTCAATTAGATGGTAATTTGCATTAGAAATGATGCAAAAATTCACTTATAATAATCATCCGCTTATATAGTGATCAATTCTACCCGGACAGACGTGTCACTTCATCACTTTAAGCGGTTTCCGCTGTAATCATCTACGTCTGTTGTGTGGAACGTTAATGAGGTTTAGGAGAAGGTGTCTTTACTTCTATACGTACAATAGAATTCAGTCGGTGAACACAGAGACACACTAACAGGTTATTTGAAGGCATAAAGGTGTCAGCTTTGGCGAGAATACCCAGGAAGTACCTGGATCTTTAATCCCGTTATCAACCCTAGTTTGTAGCCATCATCACACAATGGTATGAATTACCAAGAATCAGCAGTTGTAGCTCAATTCTATTCAGTGTTTTGTCACTTGTATTGGGCATGTTTTACATGTTTACACTGGATTCTCAGTGCATTGTCTTCTTTATTGCTCTCACTGTTATTCATTTTCTCCTCTCCTGTCTTTGATGGCTTCCCACCAGTGCATTTCCTCCGGTTCCAGCTGTGGAGTGTAATTTTGCATCGATTTCTGTGGAGTGGGAACCTACAGGGAGGGAAACCACCACGTTGAATTATTTTGTATGTGCAAAGATATTTTGCCAACAAACCTGCTGCTGATCTTATTCCCTCCTCTTCTCTATTTCTATACCTTTATTTTGGTGTCTCAGTTTCCATGTTTTCTGCTCTACTCTCTTCGAGCTAGCAGACGACGGGAGCTCACAGCTAATCCCCGCAGGATGAATAAATAACATCTCTGCCATTACTGTAACCCCTCTCCTTCCACACAATCAGGTTGTTAATATTCCACAGCTGTTGCAGGTTTACTGCAGAGGGAACATTGTTTTACACGGTTAAAGACGGCGGTGTAATTTGCTGAATCTTCGAGCTCAGAGCAAGATGGGCTTTTACAGACGAGCGTCATTGGAGTGCACATTAAACACTTGACATGACTTTAAAAGGGTTTGGAAGCGGAAGAAAAGAAGAAACAAAATGGCTAGCGAGCTGTTTTGTTCTGGCTTGTTTCTTTTTTCTTCATGCTTCGTTCACTGATCAACGACATCAGACGCTGCACTTAATGGATCTCCCTTTGCCAGCTTTTTCAGTCTCAGGATTGATTTTGGATTTGCATCAGTGTGTTTGTCATTCTGGCTATAACTGCACCCCCGACGTGCGCTCGCAGACTGAGAACATACAACTCGTTAAAATCAATTTCCTCTTCTGTTTCCGTGTCCATTTAATGTGGCTTTTCAACACATTTCATAGACGAGACTGATGCTTTTAAAAGCTTTGGTTTAATGGTGAATGAAAGTTTTCATTTCTCTAACAGTCATTCAAACACCTACAACTTCATTTCATCTGTTTTCATTTCTTCTGATTTAATAATAATAATAATAATAATAATAATAATTAGGGCTGTCAATTGATTAAAATATTTAATCACAAGTTAATTGCACATTTTTTATCTGTTCAAAATGTACCTTAAAGGGTCAAGTATTAATACTCTTATCAACATGGGAGTGGACAAATACACTGCTTTATGCAAATGTATGTATATATTTATTATTGGAAATCAATTAACAACACAAAACAATGACAGATATTGATCCAGAAACCCTCACAGGTACTGCATTTAGCATAAAACAATATGCTCCAATCATAACATGGCAAACTGCAGCCCAACAGGCAACAACAGCTGTCAGTGTGTCAGTGTGCTGACTTGACTATGACTTGCCCCAAACTGCATGTGATGATCATAAAGTGGGCATGTCTGTAAAGGGGAGACTCGTGGGTACCCATAGAACCCATTTACATTCACATATCTGGAGGTCAGAGGTCAAGGGAACCCTTTGAAAATAGCCATGAGAGTTTTTCCTCGCCGATATTTAGCGTAAGTTTGGAGCGTTATTTAACCTCCTTCACGACAAGCTAGTATGACATGGTCGATAGCGTTAACGCGTTAAAGAAATTAATGGCGTTAAACCAATTTCTGTTAACGTGATATTAGCAGCTGCAGCTTTAAGGCCGGTTTATACTTCTGTGTTGAATCAATGCCGTAGATACCGTAAGCCGTAGCCTGACGTACACCTCCCCAGACATGTAACTACACGTCGTGGCGACGCAGGCAGCAACAGTATTTGCTCTGCCTACATGTAACTATAAATCATCCTTTAGATGGTCTTCAGTCACATCCTCTGGGGTCGGAGCCTTCTCCGCTGCCCTCATCCCTCTCTGCTGTGTGTATGTGTGTGTGTGTGCGTGTGCTTGTGTGTGTGTGTGTGTGTGTCTGTGTGTGTGTGTGTGTGTGTGTGTGCTATCTTGTCCTCCTCCCTTTAGGTTTGTGTGTGTGCGTGTGTTTGTATAGTGTATTCCCTCCATCCCAGGGATTTGGGCTGTTAACCCTGCAAACACTATTGCTCATCACAGTACACAACAAGTGCTTAAAAGCTCTCAGGGAAGAGTTCCTCTCCCGCTGCTCCTCTTTTCTCTCTCTCTCTCTCTCTCTCTCTCTCTCTCTCTCTCTCTCTCTTTCTATCTCTCTCTCTCTCTTTCTCACTTGTTTTTGTCTATTCTCTATTCCCCCTTCTCCTCCCTTTCTTCTTCTGAAGCTCACACTTAATACTTTACTTTCTTTTAAGTACAGAAGAGTACAGGCTTTACTCTTCCTCTGTCTTGTCTCTTGATCCCTCTATGGTAATCTCTTTCTACTTTCTTCTTCTACAACTTTCCCCCCCGTCTCTCTATCTCCTTCTCACTCCCTTTCCACTGGAGTTTGCGTCTCCTTTTGAAGCTATACACTGTAAAAAAAAAAAAAGTGTAAAATAACGGAAATTTTCCGGCAGCAGGGGCGCCAGAAAATGTCTGTTAAAAAACAGAATAATATTGTCCTTTACTTAACATAAATAAACTGTAAAAAAAAAACAGTAATTATCATTATATAATTAGCCTTTATTACTGTAATTTTACATAAATATTTTTCTTTTAACATATATTTATTGTTAGAATAGTCATACACCGTAAATCTAAGACCATTTACATATAAATCACAAATTAAACATGTAATTTTACGTTGCAAAAGCCCAAATTTACATTAACTCAGAAGTTTTGCAAACAAATCTGTATTTTTATAAGAAATATTTTTAAAATTCCATGAAATCCTTTTTCTTCTAACATAAATTAATTGTTAAAATAGAGCCATAAACATCTAAAAAAAACAGAATAACTATCTTTAAAAATGATCAAGAAAAGCTTAAATACAGATAATTATGATTGTGATTACAAAAAATACTGTAAATCTAAGACCATTTACATATAAATCACAAATTAAACATTTAATTTTTAAAAAAACTGTAAAAAAAATGGGTTTTTTTACAGTGTAGTGAGTTTCTGCATGTTTCCATTCAGCTGACGAGCACATTTTCTGTGGCAAACATAAATTACGAACCGCTGCCACTTGAAACTGGAACCCCTTTCAAAAAGATTTGTGGTATTCATGTTGTTATTGTTCCTTTACGGCGGCTAATGGGGGACATATTTTACGCTTTTATCAAACAGGAAAGACAAATAAATGTGCTCGGCAATAAAAAACATTAATAGTCATATAAACACATCAGGTGCAGCAGAAAGGACGCAAGTAGAGACATTTTCTGAGAGTAAGTTATGGACAGATATTTTACAGATGACATTTCACAACGCTCAGAGCCCATTTTCAGACGACACCGGGCCATTCGTCAGGACCTGCGTAATTATTCATCTGAGTAATGACTTTCCATCACTGTTAATACATTATTTATTTATCAGCAGGGAAAATGTTTTATTGGAGAAGGTTGGACATAGGTCAGTGGAGGGGGTCGGAGGAAATGCAGAAAAGGGGATAAGGAAAGAGGGAATGAAGGAGGTAGAAAGGAAGAAGGGAGGGAGAAGGACACCAAGGAAGAAAACATGAAAAAAGAAGAGGACGAGGGAGAGGAGGTGTAGAGGAGGAGGAGGAGGAGGTGGGATGAAGGGAGGAAATTAGGTCAGGAAGGGCGAGAGAGTAGAAAAAAGACTTAAGATGAAGAGTCTTTAACGGAGGTGTGAAGTGATGGATGAGTGTGTAGGAAGTGTACAGAATGAGAAAATGGTTGCCTTGGCGCCGAAAGCCAGGGAAGAAAAGTCAGCTGTTAGCCCTGCGGCGTGTGTGTGTGTGTGTGTGTGTGTGTGTGTGTGTGTGTGTGTGTGTGTGTGTGCGTGCGTGCGTGCGTGCGTGCGTGCGTGCGTGCGTGCGTGCGTGCGTGCGTGCGTGTGTGTGTGTGTGTGTGTGTGCGTGTGCGTGCATGTGTGTGTGTGTGTGTGTTCACCCAGGAGCATTGAGTCAAGGGAGGATATTGTCTGAGGTCAAAAAGATCATCGCTAGCTGTTGGTGCTGCAACAAATCACTTCCAGAGAAACACACAAACACACACCGAAGCCAAGACAGCTGCAGTGCGAGTGTGTTGTTTCAAGACGTGAATACCTGCATACTGTGCCTGTCATGTCAGGTAAAAAGCATGCAGTTAAGAAGACATGCGCTATGAGTGTAAACTCGCATGTTTGTGAGTCAATGCTGTCACACTTAGTGACATTAAATACATCAAGAGAGGTTTAAATTCCAACATAGTGCCTGTAAACACACAGCAAATCCATTTACAGTACCAAGATATTGACTGTAGGTGTGTTTACATGGAGCCTAATATTCCACTAATAATCAGAATAATAACCCAGTTAGAATAAAAAATGCTTTATGTTACTGTACCTCAATCAGAAGAACCTGGCCCAAAATATTAGCGCCTTATAGCATTTAAACACTTAGACCCGTTTTTGTCTTTTTTTAGGGGGGTCCAGGGGGTTTTTGGGGGGAGATAGCAGGTCAACAGTAGATGTCACATAGAAGTGGTGTACATCATCTGAAAGCCGAGAACCTGAAGATTAATTTGAGATAAGATAAGAAAAGATAAGATAGCTTTATTAACAACACAAAACTTTATTAATCCCGAAGGAAATTCTTTTGCCAGAGATTGCTCAAATACAACAAAATTACAACAAGTTCAAGTGTATAAAATAAGAAAGTACTATTTGTAGCACCAGTGCCTAATAGAATAACAATTAAGTAAGATACATTTAGTAAAAAGAGTAAATAAGATAAGTAAAATAAAGAAGGTAAAGTTCAGCACTGTGTGTCAAGTCGTTCTAGTCATAAATCAGAAATATGCACAATTAGAATAAATTGTGAATGTGTATCAGGGCTTAGATGATTATTATAGAAGTATATGATGGTCATCCCCATGCTCTGTTATGTCTCATAAATTGTTGCAGCAATTTTGGGGTTGATACCATTTGTTACACAGATTTGGTGCGAAATTTAACCATTTTTTTACAACTCGAGAACTGATAAAAAATGATCAATAATCCCTCCAAGATACCACATTAAGACACCAAGACCTTGAGGAACACCATAGAAAAAGCCATGCTATGATTTGGTATCAAAAACTTTATTCTGAATGCGCTGTATACATGTTGAAAGAGTAGCATCACCATATTCCACACGTCTTAATCGGAAAAAATCCTCAATTCGAAATGAGGTCTAATTTGGAATATCCAAACAGAATATGCTGTTTTCTCGTGACCCGTATCAAGTTCAGGACATTGTCATATTTTGGAATAATAGTGCTATATTAGTGTGCATGTAAACATAGTCAATCGCAGGGCTTTCTTTTTTCATCAGACTGCCTCAAGAGTGTTCCGTCCTTGGAAATGTGGAATTTAATTAAAAGCGTAGATGGCTCAGAACGGCAACTTTATTCTCTCATTAAATGTTTCCAGCCCTGAAAAAAAGAGGAGAATTCCCCACGAAGCTTTTTAAAGTAATCACATTGTCATTATCAATGAAAGGTTCCCCGTTAAAGTCTGTTTCACCAGCCAGAGTTAACATGCACACATGGCAGGAAGCAGACATATTGTTGCCATGGTTATCCTAAGTTATAACTGATGCACTGATTGTGTGGTTTTATGAAGTATATCATATGTTGGAGTCTGTTTTGTTTGGGGCTGATGCGTATCAGCGGGTGTATCGTATACACCCGCTGATACACTGATGGACATCTTGGTTTGTTGAAGTGCTTCATGCTGCCATGAGATAACAAATATAATATAAACCACTTACAGTCCATTTGATGTACTGTCTTTTTAAATGTGTTACTGGAAGCTGCTGCACAGCAACCGAACCAGGGAATGACAAACACACACACACACACACACTTTCTTTTTGAGCATCATGAAGCGTTTCACTTTGGCTTCAGCTATATGTTTATTGAGGTAATTAGTTATTTCAATGTGAGCTAAACTGCTAATGTGGAGAATATGTTTGCAGCGAAGAATGAGAAGGAAGGTTTCTCATGGAGTGGTTTCCTCCTGCAGTCCCCACATCCTGTAATCTGTTTCATCCGCTGTTTTCTCATATGAACTGCAGACAGAGAATGTCCAGAGAATGAGGTCCGGACATGTGTGAAAGGGAAACCTTTCACACATGCTGCACACAACGAGAGATTGTCCGTGTCAGACGTGTTCTCGCCTACTGGAAATACTCTGTTTGGTTTAGGCGAGGGGCGGCGCCTGGGTAGAGCGTGAAGGAGGCCAATCCAGTCTCACTCCCAACTCGTGAAACACCACTGATTGGGCAGCACCCCTCGGCATCGGAAACCGACGCACGGAGGCATCCTTTAGCGAAAGTTTGTGACGAACCAGGCCTTTAACTAACTCCAATTTAAACCCACCTGCGGCATTATTCGACAGTCGAAACAAATGTTGAGTATTAATAGCGCGAGAGTCCATCCAGGGCGGGAGGGAGGGCTGGTGGATGGGTCAAACAAACAAAAGACTTTCAACTACTGTTCGTAATTTGGTCATAAACAACCGAGTCTCTTGCTGTTCCTTGAATTTGCCTGACGATTTTGGCGTCAGCCCTTACTGACAGAAGTTCAAATGAATCTTTAGGTTCCCAGCTTGCAGGTGATTTACACCACTTCTATGTTACATATTATGTTGACCTGCTATCTCCCCCTAAAGACCTCCAGTCCCCCCCTAAAAAAGACAAAAACGGGTAACTGTAATACTACCGTTGTCATATACCGCCTGTCTTGTCCATGTGAGGGCTTTTTTTACATAGGTCGCACAAAAAGACGATGACAGGTTCCAAAAACTTTACCGGAGGGAAGCTTTTTGGATCCATCAATCGGATGCCTTAAAGTATCCTGGACATTGGGCGAAGGCGAGGTACAACCTGGACAGGTCACAAGTCTATATCACAGGGCTGACTCATACAGACAGACAACCATTCACACCTACGGGACATTTAGAGTCAACAATTAACCTGCATGTCTTTGGACTGTGGGAGGAACCCGGAGAGAACCCACGCTAACACGGGGAGAACATGCAAACTCCACACAGAAGTTTTTCTTTTCTCTGTAAAGGCTATGTTAAAACCTCAGGGTACTTTTTTTCTGTGTTATTTCCTCATAATATTTAATTGTTAGTATTATGGTGATCATGTGATTGCCTCCAATTGGTTGTAGATACCATATAGGTGAGGCTACATCCACTTTCTCCAGTTGATTTTAAGCCCTAACAAAGACCTTCAGTGGTTGAAACATGTTGGCTTTTTGATATATCTCCTTCCTCGTTTGTCACTTGTTTTAAATGTTTTGGATTGCCCAGCTGTCTATCGTCTGTAACGGGCTGCATCATCTCTCAAATTAAACATTTCCGTCGGCGTGTTTGTGTAAATGACCCTTCTGCTTTACCCTCGGATGTTTGTTTTCTTCCAGTTTCTTGCCAGCCGCGTGATAGAAACGTCATCAACACGCCCCACGCACTCGCCGGGAATTCTCCGACAATGAGCAGCTCGATTCACACACGGACTCAATCGGACATTACAACACACTTTGTACTATAGGAAGGGGCTTTAGTCACTAAGACTTTGTCTCTACATGTCATACCTGGAGAGTTTTGTGTCTTCTTTCTATTAATAATATCAAGCTCATTAGTATGAAGCACCTTCCAGAGGTTTCTCTTAGGAGGATGCATTAAATCTGGACTACAATGGGCTGCTGTGTGTCTATCTGTGTCCCCTGTGTGTTGATGTTTGTGCACACATTGTCTCTGTCCCTTTTCATATTTCTGTTTATCTCTTTGCCCTTTGTGTGTGCATGTGTGTGTGTGTGCATGTGTGTATCTGTACATGATATTATGATGTGTGCTATTTTGGGGTTTGTGGCCGTGTGTTTTTTCAGCTCGTTGTTGTGAGCATGCATGGATTGGTAGTGTGGGTGTGTGAATGAGAGAGTGTGTGTGTAGGTCAGCAGCGAGGGGACAGATGACCGATAGGGTTCCAAGGACAGGGAGGCCATGGGGGCCTTGGGCTTTGTGTGTGTGTGTGTGTGAGTGTGTGCGCGAGTGATTCGGTGTGGCAGTGGATGGCAGCAAGCATACGGTTCCCCGCGAGCAGAGAACAGTGTCACAGGAAGTGGAGCTAACACACACAACACACCGACGCACAAACAGAGACACACAAACTTTAATCATAGAGACAGAAAGGACACAAATACACAATAAACAGAAACAAACACACAAAGGTGTGAACCGTCATTCAAACATATCCATTCAGAAGGAAAGGCAGCTGGAAAACACACCCGACAAACACACACACACACACACACACACACACACACCTGCGTAACACTCAGCTGACAGTGGCGAACAGACAAACATTCTCACACAAACTTCAGGAACACATTGAGTTTATAAGAACAAAAGGTCGTCACTCTCTAAGCGTTTAATATCAGCAGAGGGGATCTGAAGACGGCACAAACACGTCCTTTAGTGTTCTATAATGTCTTATCTTATACAGTCTGTAATTATGCAGCTGACACCGCCCACCATCTTCACGCTGCAGGCCCTTTAATCATTAGATAATTGAATGGGATGATGCAAAAGATATAAATGGTAAAATCTATATTATTATGTCTCTCAAGGCGTCGAGTGTTTTCCAGCTGCGTCGATACCAAGCAGGCGTACAGTACCAGAAAACCTCTTCAAAGCCTTCACTTGACTGTGCATGTGTTCAGTCACCCTGTGTGTGTGTGTGTAAATATTTAATGGAAGCAAAGGTGATGTCTTTTGTTAATGAGTCCTGGTTCCATTCATATTCAAACCTGGTTAATTGTATCCCTTTTTACTTCTCTATACTATCGGTGGCGTGCCGTTGTTTCGACGGCCCATCATTATTTTAAAACCACAAAACTCTGAAAACTGTCCCGATGAGCAAATGAGTCATCGATGGACTTGAATGAAATGTTTTGGAGGGGTGGGGTGTGGCACGATGAAAACAATCCATTAGATTTTGGTGGCGATCCGGATCATGATCCAGATTCAGGAATCTTTTTAAGCATTACGATCAGCCAGAACATTAAGACCTCTGGGTATAAGACCTTTGCACAGTGTAACTGATGACACGTTGATGACGCATGACCCCGCCTCTTTCCTTCAGAGAGAGAGCGGGGGGGGGGACAACTGTAGATTCTGCTTTCTTTCACATTAAACTCTGTGAAATTACAGTTGAGTTCGACAAAAGCACACGTGGTGATTGTTGGAAAGAGTAACGACGACGGTTTAGTTGAGTTTCATTTTGTTTCTGTCCAGTTTGAATGAAGGGTTTTACGATGCTCCGAAACGTACAGCTGATCTTAACATCAACAAAAATACACGTGGATGATGGCGCAAGGACGGAGAGGGGGGGGTTAATCGTACTCGCTTGGCGGAGGTCGGCGCTCTCCGAGTGCCATTCTAGTTTTTTCATATGAAAGAAGTGCTGAATGAGAGATTGCGTTGAGTTCCAGTAGAACAGAGGCTTGTCCAGATGTGATCTTCAGCTCTCTACGATTGCTAATAAACAGTAAACAGATAAAAACCCGATACCACCACCATCACCACCATACCCAGAAACCTGATATGCCTGATATATAACCTGATAAACCTGGATATGATGTTTACAAATGCAAAATCATAACAGTGTTCCAAAATCCTGATCATAACCAGAATTCTAGCGTGCATGCAAACACCCTAAATATTACTTACACTCACGAAAACAGCCTGTATCTCTCTCTCTCTCCTCCTCTCTCTCTCTGTCTAATGTTCCTTCCCTCTCTGTATCTCACACACACACACACAAACACACACACACACACACACTATGCTGCAGCCATCAGTGTAATACCCGGTCCCCAGACAGTTTAAATGCGACAGACCATCTAAAAGGGTGAGAAGATTAGTCAGAGTGTGTGTATACAGATGTGCGTGTGAGTGTGTGTGTGTGTGTGTGTGTGTGTGTGTGTGTGTGTGTGTGTGTGTGAATCTGTGAGTGTGTGTCAGCTCAGCTGTGTGCGTTCGTACAAATGTGTATGTTTCATGGTTTTTATTTTTTTTGTGTAATTTTCAAAGTGTGTGTGTGTATCCGCTCTCCTGCTCACATCCTGTGTGTGTGAGCAGGAGTTCATGCTCGCCATTAATCTGTGCATTTTCTGGGCTTTTATGGTCTTCATGTTTATGCATGTGTGTGTGTATGTGTGTGTCTATTGTGCACCTTCGTATCTTCAGACCTCCCCATGCCACCTGTCTGCATGTTTGACCTTCCACCCTCTCCTGTGTGAGTGCGTGCGCCCCTCTCTTCACCTCTGCTTCTCCCACAATGCCTCTCTGCTCTTGCCTATACGCCCCGAGCTCATTGCCTATGCACAGTTACCTGGTAACAGACAGCTGCTGTTGCCATGGCATTGGCAGGGGCACCCAGGTGTCCAAATAGCTGTCTGAATGAATGATGATTGGCTGTCAGTGATTGGCTCTATTATTTATGTTTCTCTCTCTCGCACACACACACACACACACACACACACACACACACACACACACACACACACACACACCCACACACACACACATACACACACAAATGCATATAAACATGATCTGGGTCCCAGTGATAGGGAGTCACACACACACACAGAGTCCCATCCTCACACTCAGGGGCGTGATGATTGGCTGTCAGGAGAACATGACCCCGATTTGGGCCTGTGGGACTTGAAGTTGTAGCATGAAGTGTGTTTGAAGTGGCTTGAAGTTACGTCTGTGTGTGCGTGTGTGTGTGTGTGCGTGCAGGAGTGAGTGAACTGAGCGGTGAAGTAGGTTGAATATTAAAAGTGCTCCCTTGGCTGCAGACCTGGGCAAAATAGCACTTGAATATATTCCAAACGCTTGAAATAACCCGGGGAGCGCTTGATATAACTGATCTTTGCTCCACTCTCGAGGCCATTCCAAGTTTCTGGCGAGGCTCATATTGAGCGCTCCCCGAGTCCTTCATATATTCCAACCCACTTTCTGCATTCTCACATTTCCGTGCAGGTATTACCCCAGTAGCTTAACCTCTAAACTGTGCTACTCAGCCAGCTGGTATTGAGTGCCAAATTGACTTCCCGGAGTTCTTTTCTCACACCTGCCAGAGTGAGACGCTGAAGAGGAGGAGTGGATGAATGTGCACTTTGTAAACGCAGAGTCAGATATTCGGTGTGACTCTGGTTCTGATCTCTTCATTATCAGCTTGACATGGAGAAGAAATCATTCTCCCTGGGCCACTGAGAATACAATAGATGAAACTTAATTTCAAGTCTGCAATATTTCGATATCAGCACATGTTCGTTTTGCTTCTGGTAGAACAAAAATGGTTATTTCACTCTTGCAAAACCTCTTGGTTGTATCTGTGAAGCCCGTCTGTTAAACAGTGTTGGCCGCGGTCAGAGGACGCGGGGGAGATCGTAGCTTTGGTCTCCAGGACCGGAGTCTCTGCTTTACTCTGCTCCTCTGCCTGCCTTCACTCACACACCGCGCTCGTTCTCACTCTTTCACTCCACTCTCACATGCATGCTGCTCACTCCACACTGCAGAAGAGTTAGTTTAGCTCTGAGAATATCTAGTGAATGTTCAGTGGACGTTTGTGCAGAAATAACTGCTGCAGCTCCTCCAGACCAACAGAGGTTTCCCGTGTCTTGTGAAGTGACGGGGCTCCGCAGAGAGAAGCGTTATCGTCTCCGACCAAAACTCCGGTGTCTCCCCTGTTTCCTCCGGCCGCGGTCGGGAGGCTGAGGCAGGAAAAGCCAACACTAGGATCAGCATTGATTCATGGAGAGACCTTCGTCTGGTCAGCTAACATTACTGCCAAGCAGCTGAAATATAGAGTGATCTTGTGCTTTTAGCTGACGTGTGTCTCCTCACTGTGTTGAGCGATGCTCCTTCATGTCTATGTAGAGCGAGCACAAGCGCCAGCAACAGGACGCTGATTGACTTAACGGCCACAGGTGTCGCTGTTAACAAAACATTTCTGATTCTTACATAGAGTCCCTTTAAAAGTTTTTTAGAAGTATTTTATAGATTTATAGATTTTCACCCTGATTTTTCTGTGGTAGTTTCACATCTCTTTTTGGTAGTTTTGTGTCTCTTTGTGATTTCCCAACAAGAAATGTTAGCACTAACTTTAAACAGAAGCTCAGTAGGCCCGTTCAGTAATCCGTCCACGGCTCCGGGGGTTTTGCTGTGTGCCAATTAGCCTGGCAGGATCAGTTGATCCTAATCAGGTTTGATAGTTAGTGGAAGTTTGTCCGATCTTGTTTCTGTCAAACGTATTAAAGGCAACTGCATATAGGCTACTGTTCAAGGTACCTTGCTATATTTGGTTAGTTCATTCTGTATCTCATTCTTCCAGCTTACTTTCTAAGCTGTGAACGGGTTGAACGAGCAGTCGTAGGTTCTGTCAATAAGGTCTGATAGATTTGGAGAGTATTGATGGAGAGAAGAGAGCGGAGGCAGAGAAGCACAAAGCTGCGTGTATTTAAAAAGAAATGAGAATTAGAGATATTGAATTTCAATCTTAGCAGGTGAAAAGATGCATTATGATAATTACGAGCCGACTCGCCCGGCTACTGCAGGATTAATCCGTTGCGGAGGGTTTAAACATGTTAAAGGCTTATTGTTTTCACTTTGTATTAAAACTGGTGTGTATTTCTACAAACTGTACCCACCGTGTGTTCAATGTTCACAGCTACAGCACCTGTAGTGCCCCAGGCTGTCTGAGGAGGAGAGATCTCTGAATTTCTTCTTCCAACAGTTCTTGTTTTTTTCCACCTTATGTCCCAGGGATGTTTATCTTTGTTTTCTTAAAGAGCTCAGGGTAGGGTCAGGAACTCCTGCTGACATGAGCCGGTAAAAACACGCTGAGGCATTGTATCTGATATTGGACCGTTGTTGACCGTGGTTTTGTTTTGTAAGTTACGTTAGTGACGTGTTGTGTTTTTTATTGATGTTTGTGACGTGTTTTCCGTAGTTGTTTCCGTATGTGTTCACGGAAACGTTTGTCAGTTACTTTCTTATTTTAAACCCAACCATGACGCTTTCCCTTACCCTAACTAAGTGGTTTTCATACCAAAATCTAATTGCGGACGTTTGCGTGGCGTATAAATGACCCGCGAAAAAGGCTGAAATGCGTCCTCACGACACGCAGAATGTCAATGTAATGTCCTGGTATTTATTCGCCTTCCCGTGAGACAGGGTTGAATAAACACAAGAGCAAAAGTGTCCCTAACCCAGGGGTCAGTAACCTGCGGCTCCGGAGCCACATGCGTCTCTTCAGCTCCTCTCCAGTGGCTCTCTGTGGATTTTTAAAAATGGAAATGAATAACTGTTTTTTGTTTACATTTTCATTTTTATTTATAATTTTTGTAGGTTTAATGTACGACGGTACGACGAAGTATTAGGGCCACATTGAGGGACAAAAAGAAATCTGAGATTTCAAGAATAAAGTCATAGGTTTACGAGAAAGAAAGTTGTAATTTTATAAAGTAGTAATTTTAAATGTTAATTTCTTTTTTTAAATGTCTCTTTTGATAGTAAAGGTTGCCGACCCCTGCCCTAACCCGAAGTAATTGGTATCACTTCATGTTTTTCTTTTCTTCAATTCTGTTAACTGTATAATTGGTTTTAAAATTCATTCAGAGTGGCATTAAAACAAGTCTTAAATCCACCTTGCTCTAAGCTGTAGGAACCCTGATAAATATGTGACTCAAAGTCCTAATACTGCGCTGTATGTACTCACACTGTGGCCTTATCCCTTTTTAAAATACTCAAGTGCCACCACAAAGAAACAATTCACCTTTGTTGTTTGTTTAAAAGAGTAGATTTCCCACTCCAGACAGAGCACATCCTCACGTCTTGGTCCCTTTGAAGCACCTCGCTTTGCTCCTCTCCTCCAAGTGATCTGATGTAATTTGACTAGGTAGGTGACAGCTCTTTTTAAGAGAGGGGACAACTCGAAATGTCAGCTTCACTGTGTTTACACAGGAGAGAGAGAGGAGGGGAGGAGGAGGAGAGAGAGGAGATTGAAGGGAGGAGATAAATTCAGCCGGGGTCGCCCTAAAACTTCTCCTTTTCTCTCTTTTGATTCTTCCTCTTTATGTTTTTTTTCCTCATTTGTGTTTTCTCCTCCAGTCTCTCTCTCTCTCTCTCTCTCTCTCCCTCTCTCTCTCTCTGTGAGTATGACCTAGTTTGATCCTGAATGGTTTGGGGGCTGTCTGTCTCTGAGATAAACTCATTTGCTGTGGATCATTTAGAGAGCAATGCCATTTCACTTCCCCTTCCCCGCCCCCCTCTACCCTCCATGTTATTTGGGGAAGCAAGCAGCACAGTGTGTGTGTGTGTGTGTGTGTGTGTGTGTGCGCTCTTTAATCTGTTAAGTGGGTAGAGACATATGGGGAGAAAGGGCTCACACACAGAGCTGTCAGAAAATGAAAGGGGAACTCTGGCTACAGATAAGGTTGTGAAGTGTTGCATATCCAAAGATATCTGTCACACAAACACAGCGAGCACCGATAGGCAGATTTACTCAAAAAGGTCACGCTGCGCTTGTGTGTGTGTGTGTGTGTGTGTGTGTGTGTGTGAGAGAGAGAGAGAGAGAGAGCTGCACTGTGCAACGGGATTGCATTTAAAGTGCATTTAGAGATCCCATCAGACCTGCTCCGCTATTAGTGACACACGTAGGCGCACGTCTTGTGTGTGTTTTTTTTGCGCGTGTGTTTTTGTTTCTCTGCAGGCTGCTCCAAACCGCCACGTATAGCGTAACCAAGAAGCCATGGGTTGGATGGCTCTTGTCTGGTCTCTGAAGGCTAATTACACTGAGTGCACAGTGATGGAGCTGCCTTGAAATTATTTATGATTCTTCCGCCGTCCCACTTGTTCTCATCAGCCAAGCCAATCACCCAGCGCGTCCTCGATTGGCACATCATTTCTGATCCTCATCCTTCCTTTTCGGCTTCTTTTTTTTCCTTTTGTTTTAAAATTGTTCTTAAAAAATAAGAAGGGAAATTCACCCCTCTCTTCTGTGTACGCGGTTACACAGAATATCTTCAATCAGCCCTTTGTCTGGAGGTCGATCAATGCAGCATTAGCAAGGGACTGATACCAAAACCCTGACATTTACCATTGATGTTTTTAGATCATTAAAACAATTTCAGTCATGAAACCCCTTTGTACTGGAGCTGCGCTCAATGCAACTTCATGTCCTCCACATTTTGCCTTTTGTCCACAGAGAAAAGAAAAACTCACCACCAACAAAAAAAAAATTGACCCTGACCCACTGGCTGCATCACCAGCTGTTTCAGACTGTGAGGAAGTGCTTTACAGTCTTTTACAATTACGTCAAACACATCATGAAGGACACAACACAAGCAGATTTTATATTATATATGTATATATAAAATATTTATAACTATGTTTTGATTAGTGTTTAATCACCTGAAACTAAGAATCCTTTGTGTTTATGTTTGTTTAGAATGAGCCCTTCATATCTACATGCCATGTTGCTCCGTAACGTGTTCTCATACAACGGTTTGTATGATATTTTACAAGTTATTCTTTCTCTTTCGTTCGTTTTCCTACGAATGTCCAGCAACACGTGTCAATTTCCTCTTGTTACATGCATACGGTCTTTTCAAAATGAACTTCCATCTTCACTGGAAACAACTTCCTTAGGTTTAGGCAAGAAAAGTACTTAGTTAGGTTTAGGAAAAGATCAATTTGGTAAGGCTTAGGTAACAAAACTACTTAGTTAGATTTAGGAAAAGATTGATTTGGTTAAGATTAGGCAATAAAACTACTTAGTTAGATTTAGGAAAAGATCGACTGGTTAGGATTAGGTAACAAAACTACTTAGTTAGGTTTAGGATAAGATCGACTTGGTTAGGTTTAGGCAATAAAACGTCTTAGTTAGGTTGTATTTGCAGACGTGGTAGACGTAAAACTCTTCTAACATCTATTACAATTCCGTATTACTGTTAAAACTTTGGGAAATATAAAACAAATCCTCTAATTGGATTGATTTTTGGTAAACAATGTCCTCTAAGGCTACCGGCAAAAAAATGTTTAAAATATGTACTCAATTTATCCTGTATGTTGCCTTACTAAGATTTCCACCGCCGGGGACCAGTGCAGAGAAGAGATTCTGTGTTGTAAAACCAGTAAAACAGCTTGAATGTGCCACGCGCGTTTCAAATATGCCGATCTTCATAGAGCTCTCTCTCCTTCTGTGTTTTCACCCACTCACCTTTTCCTCTCTCTCTCTCTCTCTCTCTTTCTCTCTCTCTCTCTCTCCAGCTTTCGTACCTCTTTTCTGAAGTGCCTTGCTGAAAGGAATGAAGAAGCTTTTAGCCTCTAAGATTACAATCATTCTGTTTTTATTCATCATAATTGCTCGCTGATTGCAGTCATTTCTGAGCACTCATAATTTTAGTGGTCTTTTTAGTGCTGGGTGGCCACACGCCGCTCGCTGGTATTTATGGATTTGTGTTTTCTCTGTGTGTGTTTGTGAATGCTTAAGAGTCAATTTGTCTTTTCAGAGTCGGTAAATGCAAGAGGGCACACTAATGTCGCTGTATGTAAGTCAGAGTTGGAAGTGAAAGGGGGGAGAGTGGGGCATGCTTTGGGAAAAATAGGTGTTTTTATAAAGGAAGGACAAAGCAACAGGGGCATTTTTCATGTTGGCACGACACAACAGAGAACAAGTGAGCAGCGCTCTGCGATAGAAGGCAACAGAGTGGCTGTGAAAAGGGAAAAAACACAAAGTGTTGGAGAGACTATATCTTAACTGGAGGCGTAGAGAAGTAGACTACAGAGTGCAGCAGTAGGGTGATGAGGGGCTGAAGGACGAGCATGAGTGGCATGAAAGAAAGGAAGCGGTTAACATGCAGCAAAGTAGCATGATGGGAGAGAGAGAGAGAGACAGTATCAGGAGGTTATCAGGGGAGAGAGTGAAAAATCAGAAAAACTGAAAAGTGAGGAGGTGAAAGACGGATTGTGAGAAACTGAGGGAGAGAAAGAGAGGCAGTTGTTGTTCCAGTGTCACTCATGGCCTCCCTCGGGAGAGTTTAGACCTTTAAAATCTCCTTCTCTTTTCCGCAGGCCGCTAACACTCCTATCAACCCCCTTACTCCTCCTCATCCCTGCCTCGTTTATCGCTCCTCATCCCTCCCTCCCTCCCTCCTCGAACCGCAACCCCTGCTCAGTTCTCCTTCACTACTTCACCTTCACGCTCCTCTCTGTTTTCCTTCCTTCCTTCCTTCCTCCCTCTCCTTTCCGTTTCCGTTCCCATCGACTCTCAGATCTTTGCATTCTTTTCTCGTCTCCCCTTCTGCTTCCCACTTTCCCTCCAACAACACTGAAGCTGCTATTTATACATTGACCAACTGTGCGTGTGCGTTCCGGGGAGAGAAAACGGGGAATATTGTTTTGTGTTTTTTGCGTGTGTGGCAGCAAATCTGATGGTATAACGTTCATTCATATCCTGTCATGTTGCATCACGGTCTACATTTCAGGCACGCAGCTGCGGGGGGTTTGGAGCAAAACTCTCTTTAAGCTCACGGAGGTCTTGAGAATTTTTTGTCGGAAACATTTGGCACGACCTTAGAAAGTCTGAGGCAGTCACTCAATCAGCTGTAAGTTTAGAAAATGCTCTCTTATCAAAATGGCATTTTATGGATGAGTGAACAGCAGCACCAGTTCTCTCTTATGGCATCGTTTCAGTGGTTATTGTTATGATTATAGTCCGCCGTGTCGTCACCAGTTTCTAAATTACTTATCTGGTTCTTTACTGTATTCTGCTTCCTGTCACAAGGAATTAAGGCCGAAAGTTCTATTTACAACCATGAAAAGCAAGCTGTCTATAAATCTCCTCTGCGCTCCGTTTCAGTAGGATACTCGGGACCGCACTAACGCACACACACACACACACACAACAAACAGAGCTGTCTCCTCGTGGCGCCGGGCCTGGAGAGGAGAAACTGGATGGAACACGTCCTATTATACAATAAATTATTATGCCAAGTCAAGAAGACAAATTGTTTAATTGGGTGTTTCAGCTCTTTTGTCTGGCGTGGAAAAAATGGAAACCAATGTGGCAAATGAGAATATGGATGAATGAGCTCAATTGAAAATAAAATATTTAAAATATTTAATCGCAAATTAATCACACATTTTTTTATCTGTTCAAAATGTACCAGTATTTAATACTCTTCTCAACATTGGAGTGGACAAACATGCTGCTTTATGTGAATGTATGTATATATTTATGATTGGAAATCAATTAACAACACAAAACAATGACAGATATTGTCCAGAAACCCTCACAGGTACTGCATTTAGCATAAAACAATATGCTCCAATCATAACATGGCAAACTGCAGCCCAACAGGCAACAACAGCTGTCAGTGTGTCAGTGTGCTGACTTGACTATGACTTGCCCCAAACTGCATGTGATTATCATAAAGTGGGCATGTCTGTAAAGGGGAGACTCGTGGGTACCCATAGAACCCATTTACATTCACATATCTGGAGGTCAGAGGTCAAGGGACACCTTTGAAAATGGACATGAAAGTTTTTCCTCGCCAAAATTTAGCGTAAGTTTGGAGCGTTATTTAACCTCCTGTGCGACAAAATAGTATGACGTGGTTGGTACCAGTGGATTCCCTAAGTTTTCTACTTTCATATGATGCTAGTATCGTCACACTAGCTTTGAAACTGAGCTCGCTACAACCTCTGAAATATTAATGTGTCAAAGAAATAGGCTAGATAAGCTAGTATGACGTGGTCGATTGCATTAACGCGTTAAAGAAATGAATGGCATTCACTAGGCGGTCACATCAAGTTGCCGGTACGTGGACGTCCACGCAGACCTGTCCGGACTTGTCTACACAGCCACTGCATTACAAGTGGTAGCGTAGTCCTTGGTGTCCACAGCTGTCTGTGTGCGCGTCCGTTCGGGAGTATAATCAAGGTTTAAGTAGATGATTCACGCAAATCCACCCTTTTGGTGGAGTAAATAACAGTGTGGCCTAAATGAGTCCTTGCCTCTTGTTTGATTTGATTCGATTCTTCAAGGTTTATGTCTCCCATTCTGTGACATGTGATGTAGAATAGTAATGTCTGCTGTGGGAATAACAACAATGAGCTTAATATTCCTGAACATTACAAGCAACCTTTTAATAGAGTACTTGTGTTTCTATGATGCATGAATCTGTGTATCCGTGTGTGTGAGACGGTGGTTGTTTTATTTTTATCTATTTTTTTAATTTTATTTTGTTGCCATGTGTTTGTTTTTGTCTCCCTGCTGTGTATCAGGGAGACATAGTTAAGTGCAGGCCTTGGGCACTATGTGTTTCTCTGATGGCTAATACAGCCCACACACTGGAGCGTTTGATAAGAGAGAGCAATGGAGCGCTTTAGACGGGGATTGTTGTTTCAATTTCATTTAAATTGTATGTAATACACTAGCAATTTCTCACCACATGAGTGTCACTTAGATAATAGCATTATATCTGGGGTGTTTTGCTACCAGGCGATGGAGTGAGCAATGGACGGAAACAGGGAAACAGATAGAGCTAAGCAGGAGTGAAGGTTTGCTGTAGTGTTGCCTGTGAGCGCCAACCAATTCCCACCCACTCGTTTTTTACATCTAAAAAAGCAGTGCTACAAAATGAAGCCCGGGCTATTGATTTAACAATATAAATGTTTGATAATTCATATAAATATTCTACTAACTCCAGCAGGAACCAGCAGCGACTTGCTAATGAGGAAATCGAGCTGCATTTTAGATAAAGATGGAATCTAATGGATGGAGGTGAATGAAAGTGAAAGCTGCAGTTCTCTGAGGTCTGTGTGTGTGTGTGTGTGTGTGTGTGTGTGTGTGTGTGTGTGTGTGTGTGCGTGCGTGCGTGCGTGCGTGCGTGCGTGCGTGCGTGCGTGCGTGCGTGTGTGCGTGCGCGTGTGTGTAGCAACAGATGAGGATGTGTTGAGCCTGGGACAGACAGAAAGTGTTAGTAGGTGTGTTGACTCACCACTAAAGCAACTTGCATGTGGGAGATTTGAAACTTTAACCGAGAAGCAAGGTTGTTGTAGGTATGCTGCCATCAAGACGTGGAAAAAAGGCTGTAATCAAAACCGTATATATATCACTAGTAGTGCGTACTGATGTAGACAAAATGTAGCATGTAGTATACAGTATGCGAACAAAAGCAGTTTGCCAAAAATACCCGGATGTCGTATGGAAAAAATCTCCATGAGGCATCGGACCAGTCTAACTTGCCTACTGTTTTCAACAATGCAAAGCACTGAAATGGTAAAGGCTACGCTCACAACAACAGCAGCCAAAAACGGCAATTTTGTTTTTACATTTTTCGTAGCTATTTCATCACTAAATTCACTTCTGAACATTTTTGAGGAGAGAAATCAACTGTGTAGATTTTGAGTATTGACAGTTTTACAATATCAGATGGCGAATCGAACATTTGCTCCAATGTTTTCGGAGTTTAGAAGCTCCACAAACTGCCGGGGTCGCTACCTCGCCAGCTGGGCAGTTACTCTCACAGACCGCTACGAGCTGGCTGGAGCTCTCTAGAGACCGGTCTGTAGACGAGGGGCTTTTATTTCCTTGTTGACGGATAGTTTGTTTTAATATCACAACATAAATTTCCATTATAAATTCATCTGCCTTTGGAGTTTAAAAGCTCCAGAATCGCCCACGGGCGTAGCTCGCTCGTCAGCTGGCCAGTGACGCTGTATCTTATAAAGTAAACTAACATAACATAAACAGAAAAAAATCAAAGTTGTATTTTTCGATAATATTGCAATAGTGGTAAGAGTTTTTGTCCAGTTCTTTAAGAGCTGGTTTAAAGGCTAAAACCTGGTCTAGCATACTGCAAAGACATCGCTTTAACCGTTTCATACTACTGAGGAACGCAGTATGTACTGTATACTGCATACTGCGTTCGTCAGTAGTATTTAGTAGGCAGTTTCAAATACAGCCAAACTCTAAATTAATTGGCAAAATGTTGGCAAAAGTTGGAAAAAAGTGTGGATTTCCATCAGCTGTCCTCCACCATAGCTCCTCTGCACAACCCTGTCACCAAACAAGAACATTTGAATTGGATAATTCTGCAAAACCTCAATGTTACGTTCAATGGCAACATTTTCTAATGCCCAATTCTAACAGTTGTTAAATGTTCGTGTTCTACAATATCTGTACATGGCAACTATGGTGAGATTAAGGTGATGGTCAGATGTGGTTATGGCAGACTAAGCTATAGTTCAGTCGTAGTTAAAGTTAGGTAACTGAAACACTTTGTTAATATTGTCCTCGAGCCTTAACGTCTGAAATAACTACCCAAAATGAATCAGGAATAGCTCCTCAACCATACGATTTTCATCCTCGCCTAGTATATAATCTAAATGTAATGACAATACACTAAAATACAACATTTATGAGACAGTTTATAAAGATAAACTCTCAATGTTTTGGCCATGTTTGTTGTTTACATATCGACTGTTTACTGGAAATTTAATTTCCATATAATCATGTTACTAATAACATAAATATCCCCAAAACATTGAAATAAAATAAATACATCTGACCCTGTGCTCTGTGTAATCTTGGCATGCAGAGTGAAAACAGCTTGGTTTGATTTTCTTTCTTTTTTTTGGTGCACGTTCAAAAGCTTTTTAATTAATAAACTTCCATACTTATGTAAGTTTATTTTTTCTTCTGTGTCCATTCATACCATCTGGCATTCACTGCCTTTTTAATTCTTTATTTTTCTAGTCTTCGTAGTGGAGAGGAGCCATGTAAGGGTGGGTGTCCAAATGAAACAAAAAACTGGTCCTTTAATGACATTATTTATTAAAATAATATATTGCATCTTTTGCTCATCAGTAACCCAACTACTCCAGCGGGTATATTCAGACATTTAGTCAGATTTCTGGCATTTCTATTCAGGGTTTTTTTCTGCCTTAAAGCTTCAGTATGCAACCATTTTTTGGCATCATTGGGCAAAAAATCCATAATAACCTTTCAGCATGTTGTAATTCAAGTGTTCTGAGAGATAACTAGACTTCTGCTCCTCCTCATGGCTCTGTTTTCAGGCTTTAAGAAATCTAGCTCGTGACGGAAGACTTTGACCAATCACAGGTCATTTCAGAGAGAGAGAGAGCGTTCCTATTGGCTGTGCTCCGGCTGGTGGGCGGTGCTTGGTATTTCCTCAACTTGATCTCAGCATGGCTGCCGGGTCACAAACTTTCTCAATTTACGGCTAAACCGTGCACTACAAGATGTTTCTGAAAACATTTGAGGAGAGAAATAGACATTACAGTAACAGAATATTAATTCATATTTGATCAGCGGTGCCTAGTTTTACCGTTTGATCGGCGAGTGATTGACAGCCGGCTCTCATAGACGGAAGCTGGACAGCAGACTCCAGATCAGCTCTTACTGCTTGTTTTCCTGCGGTCTGTGAAATCTTGCAGATGCCGTTAAGAGCACCGGAGGACACAGAGGGACATGATTTTTTTTCAGATTACCTGTCTCATGCACTACTGTCAGGATATAGTGACTGTTTTATAAAACTTGTTTTGAATCATATTTGCTCCATTTCTACCCACTGCAGCTTTAATTCAACATGCTCATAAAAAAAACAAAAAAAACAGGTGGATGGTAGCGCACTCATTGTTGCAATGAGCAGTTTAATTCCTCTGGATTGCCTGCAGTAAGAGGAACAGGTGCGTTTGATGAGGATAGTGGCGGACGCTTCCTGCATGTTTAGGGATGTAATGAGTAAAGAAAGGTGTTGTCTATGAGATTATTAACACCAGTTTTTGCATCTACCTTCAGATAATCCATCGTCTCTTCTCTTTCTTTACTCTTCCGGGGGTTCGTTCAACTCTTCACCTCCATTCTCTGACCCAATCAGGGCTGCGTGGCGTTTCTCATGCAGCACCACGACTCATTGTCACGACCGCGAGCATCGATGGCAAACAGTGCTCGGGTTCAACTTTGATAGCGCCGCATGGCGCACATCAACGACACAAACACACAGAGGGAGGAAGGGATTGCTTCGATTCACATGCATCTGTGTGTGTTTGTGCATCTCCAGCTGTGAGGAAAGGCCGATGTCATTCTCTGCCCCCCCCCCACCTCCTCCTCCCTCCATCTGGCTCTCCATGCCGTCATTGTGTATTCCTTCTGTTGTCTCTCACCACCTTGAATCCATCCTTCCTTCCTTCCCTTACCCTTCTCACCTCATCCTTCTCCCGACCTCCCTCCTTTCCTCACCTCCATCTTTCTCTGCCTCCCCCATCTCTCCTCTGTTTTCACATTTTCTCTCTCCTTTCCTTCATTCTCTTTCCTCCCTCTTTCCTCACTAATGTGTTTATGATCACACATGATCGAAACTTGTTCCCTCTTCAGTCTGTGATCTCTATCTATCTATCTATCTATCTATCTATCTATCTATCCTCTTTCTCCTTGAGGACTATGTAGGCTTGGAGCAGAACACCACCTGCTGGCGAGGAGGAGAAAATGCAGACAGTCTTTCTCACTCTGTGATCAAAAATAGTTTCAGCAACTCTCCCACTTGACTATATGTTCAAGCTATGAATCATTTTTATTCATTACAAATACAATGGAGGTTAATGAAATGTATTTTAGGAAGAATCAAATTATCAAAAATTTAAAAAAAATTACATTTTGCCTCAAAATGCAACTTGCCTTTCTGGAAACAATCCACAAACCTCACTGCTCACAGTCTTATAGGGACTATTTTTCTTTGATTTGGGGCAATCGGATTGTTTTGTATCCAGATGTTTCTTCTCTTGGTCCCTCCAAGCCAGTGGTTCTATTGCCTACGAATAGGCTGTTTTCACAGCAGCCATGTTGACATGTCCTTGCAGGGTAAACACATGTGTAATTGATAAAATGAATAATGGTCCCATTCTATTCGGTGTGTCCAAGCCATTCCAGTGAGCCAGCATGTACAATTCCCAGCCCAGTTGCACAACAGTTCATGAAATAGTCAGGTCTGTTGTTAGTGTTCCATGTGAAACCACAAGTCACAGTTGATTTATTTGTCACGTAATGTCCGTACCTAAATTCCGGCAGTTCCGGCATTATCTTAACCGAAACCACGATCTTTTCCTAAGCTTAATTAAGTAGTTTGTTGCCTAAGCCTAACCAACCGATCTTTTCCTAAACCTAACTAAGTAGTTTGTGGCCTAATCCTAACCAAGTTGATCTTTTCCTAAACCTAACTAAGTAGTTTGTTGCCTAATCCTAATTAATATTAATGGTTACACCTGTGTTCACGCTGCAATGGCTGCTGTGAAAAGGGCCTATAGGCATTAAAGGATGAGGATGATACCACTTTTGGCAGAGTAATTAAAAAGTTCTTTGTAACAATGAAGAAAAAGTGTGTTCTTGTTTGATGCAGGTGTGTTTTCAAATGTATTCGATTGCATTTTGACGTGTTGAACGAGCTGTAATTTAAGGGAAGACTCAATCTACTGCATGTACAGCAACCGCAGTACATTTTTTTTTCTTGCAGCGGAACAAATTGGCTTCATTTTAGGCGAATAATCATACAACCATCAGCTAAATGTATGTAGTAAAGCTAAATGAGTGCAAATCGCAGGGGTAATTATCCTTTTATCATCTCCGTATCAAACGCAGTGGAGTGCTTTTTACTTCAGCGGTTGGGATGAAATATGATTTCATGACAAAAAAGGACCAAACAACCTGTGAAAATAATTCAACCCTCCCTTTGTTGTTGCTGCCAAAATCCCTGGTATAGTCGATGATTGTGCAGAACCATCCGCGGTGGTTGTTGTGTGCAGCTGCTGTCAGCCGGATTTTTTTCTTTCAAATAAAAGCACTACTGTAATGAGATGCTTTTACAGTCAATTTGGATGCCTCGCAGCTCTCCGGAAATCATAAATAGGCTCTTAATTGAAGGGAGATGTCGAGGTCAGCGTGAGACTCAGCTGATGTGAGGCTGCATTGCAAAGATTTATGGCAATCCACGAGTGTTCTCGCACAAACACAGAGCTTTGAGCTGCTTTCATTTTACAAGATCTCATATTGAATTCTTTATGCTTATGTGACTGTGCTTCAATGCACCATAAAACGCATGCAGGGTGACATTGACTAGAAACTTGACTTTTTGATTACTTCCACATTGTCATTCCTTTTGGGATTTCTTTGTGACGGTTCATTTTACTCATATTCCAGTTTTTTTGTGTGTTGTTTGTTTACATATTTTTGCTCGGCTACGGTTCATAATGAAATACTGCTGAATCACACAGCCACAGACTATTTTCTCTCACACAGACTCCGGCAGCAAAACACATAAAAATCCAAATATTGCAAGTGAGCAGCATTAAAGTGCCACAAGCGATGGCATGAAATTTAAATGAATTGGTGATAACATTCTCTCTCTCTCTCTTTCTCTCTGTTTCCCTTCCTCGGTGTCTTTCACCCATACCAGAGGAGAAGAGACAGATCACCCCGGGCCCGTCATCAGGCGCCGTTATCGGCGGCATCCTCGGCGCCCTCGCCTTCATTGGCATCATCATCAGCATCATCTTTTACATCCGCAAGCGCCAGGAGGACGGAGAGTAAGTCTTCATTAGCAACCCTTGCGTACACTTCATCGCTTATTTAACCTCCTGAGCAAAATTAATCTCCCCTTCCAGGACCATGGCTCATTAAAACATATTACATGTCATGAGGGGACCCAGCAGCAGTAGCTCGGCCACAAATCCTGACCTGAAGTTTATACTGTGAAGTCTCCTAAAATGCCGTCCCCACCCCGACCCTGGCCCACAATAAAAGATTTTTCTTAACAGATTTTGAAAATATGAGCGAGCCCACACATAACGACATGTTATGATAAATGTAACGGTTTTGTTCCTGTAGTGTGTGGAGAGCAACGATCTGGCCAGAACAGTCAAAACAACACACTAAAAGATTCATTCATGAACAACAAGAATCCAAACTACAAAAATCAAACGTGACTTTAGTGTAAACATCCATGGTGGACGACGGGCAGGAAGAATTAGTGATGTTAGTTTTGACTTTGTACTGAAGATTGACGAAGGATGGATGGAAGAAGTCATGGAGACACGTAAAATAAACAGGTTCAGGTTCAGGTGACTTTATTTGTACCCGTAGGTAGATTTGTTTTGCAGCAAAAATAGAGAATAACATCCGTATTGACAATAAGTTAGAGCACAGACAAGAGACAGACATACCAAAAACATGACAAAGAGTACTCAAATGCTTACTGGGATCAGGACGCAGCAAAAAGAGAAGGCCACAAGAACAATATAAAGAAAAGAAAAACACTGAAATATCAGGACAAAGAAAAAAACAATAAATGAGAAAAAGCTGTGCAAAAGCTGCTAGGACTTATTTAAATGAACAATTGAAGCTGGAACAAAGCTGTTCCTGTAGCGCTTTGTTCTACACCTCGGGACCCTAAACCTCTGACCAGATGAGAGACACTGGTGTTGTTGCCACAAATCAACAAGTTGGTCCTCCATTCTGAGCTCCATCTTACTGCTACGTTATGCTTCGCGTCTTACATTAGCTCATGCATTAGCCGCGGCCTTAGTGGTTGTCCTTCCTTCTTCAGTCAGATTGGTTCTCAATTGGCTGTCGTTCATTCTCACGTGACTGCGTCATCGGCCGCCCTCGGGGTTCCCCTCACACAACAGTATATATTTGAGGATGGACTTCCGAGCTGATTGGGGGATGTAAAAAAACACTCTTAACATACCTCACACCACTGGGAACATCTGGAAAGATAATGTTTAGAATCATCAACAAATCAGGGCTTTGCTGATGATTGTCGGGAGGCGGGGGAATCGGGCCCAAAACGGGCTTGATTAGTGGATGTTGCAGACACGTTGCTGATGCTCTGATGTGTGGCCACTTCAATGGTAGAATAAGACTGAATTAGTGGCCCAATGGTTCATTCCCCTCCTAGTGTCTTAAATTGGCAATTTTCTAACAATAAGGTGGCCAAAAACAAGTTATGAACCTGCAGTTTGTGGTGATTGTGTGTCTGTCAGCTTCTCCTGATGTTTTTGTTCCCATAGTGGCCAAAATATTAATGAGACTTTCAACTCGCCACTCAGGCCATTCATTCTTTACTCTTAAAACAGATTTCTCTGCCAGTACAAATACAAATCTGCTTCTGACTGCAAGTGCAAAAACCTTTAAACCACACAAAACCTCCCACTTAACTTGTTTTTCATTCTGCATTAAAAGACAAATTAATGAGTAATAGAATCCAGATTGAATAACAACACAATGGGGATGTTGCCCAACTGTTTATTACAAAAGAAATGTGATGTCTTAACGGGGCTACAGTCAGTACCGCATTGTCTTTGTCTTCTCTCCGATCAGGGGCCCCCCCAAGCACAAGCCCCCTCCCCCTGTGAAGGCAGGCAGCTCAACAGAGATGGTGAGTGGTCGCCATGAATCAAATCAATCTTTATTGTCACCACGACTACTGTATATTCCACACACACACACAGTCCATTTGGGCAGTCATAATGGGGCTAATGGCTATTGATTGGAGATCTGAGTTGGCTTATGTGTGTCGAAATAATTAGGCTTTGTTTGTAAAGAGCTCCATTAGAGCGCCCCTCTTTTCCTCCTCCTCCTCCTCCTCCTCCTCCCCATTTTATGCCATCATTCGATCACATTTTGTTGTGCTCATAACACATTATGTAATGAGAGTAAAACTCTGCAATTTTATGCTGATTCGATGTATAAACGATGTCTAAATGCCTGTTAATGCCCAGCTGAAACGGTGGTTCACAGGGTTCAACAGTGACGGCTACACGGTGTCTCAGAGAGCACCATCTGTGGAATGTGATTCAAATAAAGCGTTACGTCTGAGTCCAAATCAAACCTCTAGTGTTTGAGGGCAAGGTTAAGTCAAGTATTAATGGTCATTGTATTTTACATGGTTGGAAAGCCTGTTTATTTACCTTCATAATGATGTCCAACTTGTAAGGATCATGCATTTGTGGGATGAGCAGCACAGCTGATTATGTGGGTAGCGCCCAAGAAAAATTTGCAAAAATGCTCTGCCAGTGAGGGAGATGCCGCCCCACACCATGACACTACCCCCACAAAAAGCTGTTACTCTATCGGTTCAACAATCAGCATAGCGTTCTCCACGTCGTCTCCATACTTTGATCCTGCCATCCAACTTTGGCAGACAGAACCTGGACTCATTACTGAACATGACATTCCCCCACATGTTCAGGTTCCATTGTCTGTGTTGTAGACACCAGCACCAACGGGCCTGATGGTGAAGGGTAGTCATTGCAGGCTTCCTGGTAGCCTTATGAGAATACACTGTTTACCATTGGCAGAGCATTTTGGCAAATTTTTCTTTGGCGCTCCCCACATAGTCAGCTGTGCTGCTCATCCCACAAATACATGATCCTTACAAGTTGGACATCATTGCGAAGGTAAATAAACAGGCTTTCCAACGATGTAAAATACAATGACCATTAGCATTGTAACAACAGAGAAATATTCCACCAAACACAAGTTTCCGAACTTTTTTTCCCCAGTCTATATATTTGTCCTCTTACCTGTAGTGATTGTTATCAATCTAGATTGTTTTGGTGTGAGTTGTGGTGATACGGTTGGCAGGTGTAGTTCGGTAGAAAGAAAATAGTTCCTACATAAAACTGCTCACAACAAAGTCTGTGGATTATATAGAGCAGGGGTGTCAAACACACGGCCAAAAGGATCCAATCCGGCCCTCTGGATGATTTTGCAAAGTGTGAAAATTGAAGAGAAGTCATTAATTACAATTTTTCAATAAAATGCACTGCTATAATAAGATTAGTAGGCTCCATGCTGGATCCGCTAACATAGATCCCATTTCGTATACAGCTACATGACACAACACTGTCAAGCGTAGGCTACTGTTCATGCAGGAGCCGCATGGTGGAAAATGTAATTATTTCAAAAAGGAGTAAAGTGGACAAAGTGTCGGGTTTTCCGAGAAAAATGGACCAGTTCCTATTTCTTCACAGAGGTACATGAGAAGGCAGTGTGCTTGGTGTGTGTCACCGCACCTTTCAGTGCTCAAAGAATATAATATTCTTTGCCACTGACTCAGACTACATCATGGAAAAAAATACAAGAACTTGCAAGACAACTGAGAACATCTGATATAAATTCATTGTTGGCAGGTTTGAGGAAACGGCAGTCTGTTTTTACCTGATTTGTTCATTAATTGTGAACGTTTTCAGAATGTTCTTGTACGTCTTTACACTGAAAGAAAGGGATACATTTGCAGGTGTTATTATTCATAGGTTATTATGCAATGGTTTTACTGGTCCAGGCCATTGTTGTTGAGTTTTTCCAATGTGTTTGGTTCCATTATACTGGCAAGAAGGCAGACATCTCTACAGCCGATATCTCCAACACTCGGCAACTCACACCAAAACAATCTAGATTGATAAATAGCACTACAGGTAAGAAGATAAATATGTATTTTTGATTTGGGGGTGAACTCTCCCTTTAAAAACATCATTATGTTTATCTCTGTGGTCTTAAAATTAAGTTCAACATGAGTACAGGTAGAAGAAATCAGTGTATTTTCCTGTTGATGTCATGCTACACAGCTAGTTAAAGTTTGCTAACATTAGCTAACATTTACCACCTAAATTCGTATATATCCCACAAAATCAATTGGTTTGTAATTCACGTAATCGTGAAGCAGGAAAAATAAAGAGCGGTGAAAGCCGCGTAGGGAAAAGAGTGGATTGGTGAGTCAGAAAACACCAGACTTTCACCCAGGAGACCGGCGTTTGTGTCCGGTGTGAAACCAGAAGTCAACGTTGAATTATTTGTCACATAACTGACGTAGTTAAGTAGAACCACTTCCGGGGTTATTTTAAACCAAACCACGATCTTTTCCTAAAGCTAACGAAGTAGCTTTGTTGTCTAATCCAAACCAAATCGATCTTTTTCTAATCCTAACTGAATAGTTTTGTTGCCTAAACTTAACCAAGTCAATCTTTTCCTAAGCCTAACAAAGTATTTATGGTACCTTATCCTAACTAAGTCGATCTTTTCCTAAGCCTAACAAAGTATTTATGGTACCTTATCCTAACCAAGTCGATCTTTTCCTAAGCCTAACAAAGTATTTATGGTACCTTATCCTAACCAAGTCGATCTTTTCCTAAGCCTAACTAAGTAGCTTTCTTGCCTAAACCTAAGGAAGTTGTTTCCTGTGAAGATGGAAGTCTATTTTGAAAAGACTGTATGCATGTAACATGTAACTAGTGTAAATTGACATGTTTTGCTGGACATTTGTAGGAAAACAAACGTAAAAGGAGGAATAACTTTTTGGTAAGATATCATATGAACCGCTGTTGAACTGAGCGAGGGTGTCTTATAAGTTCAACTACGAATTTGAAATTGGACCAGTGTGTTATTTTGTCTTTCTACACGGTCGTTATTCATGACTCCAATCTCTTTTATCCAATCTCTTTTATCTCGTTAACATAGACCTTCTCTTCTCGGCTGTATTACTATTTTCTGTTTTGTTCCCTCTTCCCTCTGTTAATGTGGTTTTCTGTGCATGAAGCTGAACAAGCCGTCAGAGCCTCCCACTGCCACAGAGACGGCACCTCTCAGCCCAGGAGAGGTTTACTACGAGCCCACAGGGGGAGAGCCTGTCACGGTAACTAACACAAACACAACACAAACACAAAAAGCACGGCTTTCGCTCACTGACACATTGAGCCCCATTCTGTCACAGTGGGCTCCATATCTGTTTGGACAGCTACACACTGTGACGTAAGGACGTCATGGTGTTAGTACTTTGTACCAATCAATCAAATCATATTAACATTAAGCTGTATATAATTACTAAAACGGTATTGTTGGGTAACTGGTAATCTGTTTGCACCTTTCCTTTATATCCCATAATTCTCCTGTAAGGGTTATGTCAGTCAGGTGAGGGTTCATGTGATTGGATTTCTATCATTAAAGGGCCGGTCCATCTGCATTCTTTTACGTTTTTGTTTTTTTTTAAATGGAAATGCCCACTCAGCTGTTGGCAAAAAACAAGTAACGTAGGTTACCAACGCAAGCTAATCAATAAGGTTATGAATAATAGAAGTGGGGTTGTATGTATGCTCCCGTCTTCTGCGACGTAAAATTACTGTTATTGTTAATGGAGTCTGGTGGCTTTGAAGAGAGCGATATAACGGCTTCAGTATCCCCATCGGAAAGGTGCGGTCTGACAGCGAGTTAAAGTGGCTGTGGACGGGCACCTAAAAAATAAAATCAATATTAGTTTAAGTGTTTAGTATATTTAGAATATTTTCACCAGACTACATTCAGATAAATTAAAAAATGTTATCTTGCAGAACACGGGAGTTGCTGGTCGATCACTGCCTCGATCGGTTAGTTAGTTTGTGTTATCGCGAGACTTTCAGATCCAAACTAACGTGGCGTCCACAGCAGTACGTTGCTTAGCCTCCGTGCCAGTACTCCTGTCTGCTTCTCCAAACTGAGAGCACGCCGACCACCTAAGTTACTAATACACCTACGTCAGGTCACGTGGGAAAACGTTTTTAGAAGGGCTTCGGAAAATAACATTTTGATGCTAAGAAACACAGTACGTACTTCGACCACAATTTGAATGGTCAGATTTGAATACATAAGGATCACCACTAAAAATAAATACATAATGAACCCGCCCTTTAAATTTAATGTATTATGATTTGTATTCCCCATAAACGGGTCTTTAACCTGCGGCTCCGGAGCCACATGCAGCTCTTTAGCTCCTCTCCACTGGCTCCCTGTGGATGAAGAACTGTTTTTTTGTTTACATTTTCATTTTTATTTATCATTGTTGTAGGTCTATGGTACGACGGTACGACGGAGTATTAGGGCCACATTGAGGAAAAAAAATAAATCTGAGATTTTGAGAATAAAGTCATAATATTATAAAATAGTAATTTTTTATTTTTTTCTGGTAAAGTTATGACTTTATTCTCGTAATATTACGACTTTTTTTCTCCTAATATTATTATAACTTTATTCTATAAATCTCATCTCTTTTTTCCCTCGATGTGGCTCTAATACTCCGTAGTACATTGTCTCTTTGGCCCTCACTGCATTAGACTTATATACTATATATTTAGACTATAAACTGTGTTACCTTCATCACAATGATCAAATGTTTTGTGACTCCAGACAGATTTATTTTGCCTAAAATGGCTCTCTTGATAGTAAAGGTTGCTGACCCCTGCCCATAAACATGTCTGACATCTCGCAGAACCTGGACGATGAGACCACCGGAGCCCTGAACGGCGGCGCACCCCCGGTCCTGGACGACTCGGCCAAATACGACAAAATCAACGAGCTCAAAGACCACGCCGCCGACGGTCACCGCGGCAACGACTTGGATTCATCCAATCACGAGCCACCGGCTGCCAACATCTCTCGCGGCGAGAGCTTCGTATCTCCCGCCATGTATGTGTAGCCGTGTGCAACCAGAGCACACCACATCTCTGGATCGGGCGTACGGGCAAGTTTCCAGGTCACCTAAAATTTGCATGAAAAGCAAAGGCGAGCACACTTGTTTCCACACCTTCTATTGTACATGGAAAGTTTTTAACCTACACACAGTGACATTTTGCATCCAAGTTTATTTTCTCTACCGGGCACATTTAGTGGGTGTTAATGGGTCAAAATGTTTTTGCATCTCCACATGAAAACAGGAGTGAGGAGCAGTGTTTTCATTTTTGGTGAAGCCACTTTGTCAAATTTGAAATGTTAGCAATGGTAACAAACTTTTATTTTCTGTAACTCTTGCGTGTCATACATATTTTTAATCATCATTACATATCAAATATCTGGTAAAAACACACAGTAGTTCATGATATCTGAGAAGCCAGATAACCAGTGAAATCATGTGCATCGCATACAATGAGGCGGGCTTTTACAATATGTTAATTACATGGCTGAGAGGTGTTGCAATGTAGGTGAACTGGAACACTCCCCTCAGCTAATTAACGCACCACGCTCTTCCTGTGTCATGCTTGCGGATCTAAATTTCAGCCAAAAAAAACAGCAGCATTTCCAGTGGATGCAGTATGAAATATTATATGCAACATTTTGTGCCATGAACATACAACACATACACATACATATTGTTTTATGTGAAGCTGCCAGTCCTGGGCCTCTTCTGTTTACAGCCGTGGAAAGTGATTTGAACATTTTTATCTCTCTAAGTAAGGATAAAACATCCGGCTCCTGTTGCAGCCTTGTACTACACAGAAAGTAAAAAAAGAAAATACCATCTTTGAAATCCTTTCAAAATACTCCTCTTCCACGGTTGGTTGGATTTGAATTACATACCAGCTGAATTTGTTCCCAGGAAGTCCAAATCCTGCTGCTCTCCGAGCAGCTTCAATTAATCACTCAAGATGTTTGAAAGTATTTCAGTTATTTACCGACTCCTACAGTACAATAACTCTAAAAAACAAACAGCCTTTCCCACTCTTGCCCAGGCTACAGTCCAATAAAGAAACATTCCACTTTATTATGTTGTCAGAGAGCCTCGTGCTCGTTAGCGCTAACGAAGGGGAAGTGACATCGTTTTGAAGCTCCGTAACCTGGCAACATTACGTGATTAAGATTCCATGATTCATAATTGCAAAAGTTGGTGAGACTGTGTGTGTGTGTGTGTGTTGGGGAGATGAAGCTCGGTTTACAGCAGAAGCACACACACACACACACACCACAGGGTTCTTACATGTACACACACATTCAGAATCACCAATGTTTGTATTCAGTCCTCATCTAATAAATCACACTAATAAGGCTGAGAAAACATTATGAGGAATGTATTTTCAGAGTGTGAAAATGCTCAGCATGTATTAGAAAAATACTGCCATTACAGCCATTTTATCAGATTAAAATGGTCACACACTCTGATATATGCAGAACATTTTACATAATGTAGAAAATATGCATTTTGCATTTTTAGCCGATTGTCCACTTTAAAGCAAAAAAAAAAGAAAAAGAAAGAAAAAAAGGTGAGCGACAACTACTCCTGGCTGAATCAAAAATTGGTCTTCATAGATGTCAGATGGTACCAAATGATGAACAAACAGTGTAAATAGTATTGCTAATATTGATGAATAATATATTGTTGGTGAAATGTGTACACAACAAAAAATAAACAAGTGTAGGTGTTATCAGTGCCTCTGTACAGGGGATGGAAGTTTGTTAAATGTCAAATTGAGCGATTTAAAAAAACAAAAAAAAAGTGTATATTACTATTTTACTTTTCACAGGTACATTGAGGTTGTCACTTAATACTAAAAATGTTTTATTTGAATATATTTAAAAAAAGAAATGGTGTGGATTTTACTCCTTGTTCATATTACTCTGCATGGCATGATCGGTGGCTTGTTGAAACACTTTTCCAAAGGCTGTTTGCGGAATAATCTCCATTTGTAAAAAAAAAAAAAAAACGTTTCTGAATGTCAAAAAAAAGAAAGCTGTTTTCTTTTTTATTATTATTATTTGATCTCAGTCTCAATGCATCTGTCACATTCACGTACACCACGAGCACAAGTCCAATTTAAGTTGAGAGAGCGGGAGTTTTCTTCTTTTGTCGTGTGACAGCTCGGCAGGCGTTCTGTTTTTGTCTTTAGCGCTGATCCCAAAAATGCAGTCAGCACGGAATCGTCATCTCTCGCGGCCACAGAGTGCAATACACACCGAGACGCAGTCTTTCCTCTCCTTTCTGATCTTGAGCTCTTGCTTGAGACCTTGCAGCACACAAATCTTCCTGAGGTGTAACGTTGACAGTCGGACGATAGGATGTAGCTAACCACTCCAGAATCCAACACCTTCTCAATCCCAACTCATTAAAAATGGACGCTTGGTCAGGACGTCACTTTTAACGCACCGGGTACACCGTTAGCGTCATATTTCAATGTGCAGGGTAGTACGATAGATTTCAACACATGGTTAATGCTACATGACGTAAGTTAAGTATGTTACGTACGTATCGTAGCTTAAGAACGTTATGTTACTACTTTGTTAGGTTTAGGCAACAAAACTGCTTGGTTAGGTTTTGGAAAGGATCATGGTTTAGTTTAAAATAAGTGCGTTTGTTACGTAACTTAAGTTACGTATGTAAGTTCAGTATGTTACGTACGTGACATGTAAGTTGTATGTTACATAAGTTAACTTACCTACGTAAAATAAAATAAGTCAACGTTGACTTAAGTTAAATACTTACAAACTTACGTCAGTTACGTACGTACGTATGTTACGTAACAATAAGTCAGTGTTGACTTTTGGTTTCACCCAGGAGACAAGCAGCGGTCTCCTGGGTGAAAGTCCTGTGTTTGTTGGACCCATCCATTAACCCCGACCTCCTCCCTTCAGACTTTTTTTAGTCTTTGTACTACGTCACCTGACTACCTCCTTGACTCCCGTCATGATTACTATGGCCACTAGAGGGAGCCCTGCACACGCAAAACTGACGCTACAGGTGGAGTGTCGTAGTTTTACGCGTATTCGGGCCACTGACCAAGCTGCCGTAGCCTATTTGGCGAGTTGGGAGTGAGAACGGGTTGTAAAATCACCCATAAAAGCACATAGTCAGGTGGTGGATACACTGCAGATTTCTAAACAGTTTGTTAACAGGTATAAAGTTGATAGTTGGCAGATGGAGAAATAGAGGACTGAAAAGAAACAGCGCTTTCACGAGGTTGGCACAAAATGCAATATTTTATTTTTTCTGCCGTATGACAATCATATGTTAATATTGCTTTGGTGGCGAGGTGTTTTTTGTTTTTGTTTTTTATATATTTGTAGTTATAATAGAAGTACCATTTCCTGCTGTATGCTAACTGAAATACTGCTACACGTTCGATCCATCCTCAAAGAGACACAACTTTGTTTTACCAATTTTATTTTATCCATCATAACATAACTGATTTATTGTGTGGAAATTGGTTGGTTAGTTTAGTTGCATTATTTGATGTTCACTTAAGGATTGAACCACAGTATAGATTCAGGACCGGTGCAGGATAAACAGGGACTTCTAGGATAACTAGCGGTGTGAACGTTTGCTTTTTGTGTCTGTTTATTTTTGATTAAAGGGAATGTCTGCATGCTGCATGGAACAATGGGATAAAAGCTCCTAGTTTTCTGAGAAGAGTCGGAACAATCATGACAGAGTGCATGGCTTTCTGACTCACTTATACGGTGCAGTGTCAGACAATCACGTATGATATGTTTCATAGCCCTGCCAGAACAAAAAACGTCATGAAGCAGAATTAAATGTGGCGTTTTTTTGCTCTCGTCTGTTAATTTAAATGAATGAATTTTTAGTTTTTTCTGTGCATTAATGTGTTTAAACTTGTTTGCCAGCCGGCTGCTAGAGTGAGCAAAAAGAAAAAGACAATCATTGGGACCCATTGTATCAGAGACCAATGACTCAGCAAGCATTCAGTATTGAGTTCCAGCTCTGCCGTCGTATTTTGGGGGGGATCATTCAGTTTGCCTTATACGTTTTAATAGAGTTGCTTCATTCGGAGGTATCTTGAATTAGAATCTTGACATCACCAGGAATGCAGTCATGAAGCTGCCAACTAAAACGGAAATTGCTGAGAAATATTAGCTCCAAGTCAGTTTACAGGCGCCGCTCGCCCAAACAAAGTTAACAGTTACAAGAGGGTGAGAACTGAGGAGAACTGCAGTGATTTCAGATGGATTAGCTGTTACATCGAGGTCCTCCCGGGTCCGTCCCGTCTGCGAGAGCTGCAGGGTTGCATTTCGGCCAAGGTGCTTTGCTCCGTGTTAGGGTTCGATGCCAGAAACACAAGCTGTGAATGTCCTCAATAACGCTGTTCGGTCTGAATCCGGTCCTCTCCCTCGTTTGCCCTCTTTCTCCCCACCCTCCCTCCTCCCTCTCCGTTCTCTCTCTTTCAACCATTGTCATCACAGCTTTTCATCACGGAGCCAGACGTGCCTTCTTTATGTTATTTTTAGCTTTTCAATTCTCACACTTCTTGTCTGACAGAACGGATGATGAAAGGGGGGAAATACACAAACACATGATGGGTTTGACATTGATGATGGCACTGCTAAAAACACACACACACACACACACACACACACTGGAGATGTAATCATATTTTTTGTGAGTGGTTATGGGTTTTCTTTCATTTTTTATTTTTTGTTCATTTATCTCTGATCGATTATCATTTTGTATGCTTTGGGGGAAAACCTATTGTACATGTTTTACAGATCATTGTCTTGTCAAATAAAATGTAAACCTAAAGGACGGGAGGTCTTGGTTGGTTATTATTACCCCCGCCAGCGTCCCGGGATCAGGAGTGAACCAGACGAAGCAGCAGAGCGGCGTGAGACCGGCTGGTGAGTCCAAACATCTTGTTCATATCTTCAGGTAATGAGTAGGTTTAAAGTGAGTTGATTCTGTTTTTGAGGAATTGTTCTATAATCTTTCATCTTAAATATGGTTTCCCCTGATTCTTAAAAAGTCTTAAAAGGTATTAAAGTATTTTTTTTATTATTTAAAGCTGAAGTAGGCGAGATTGGAGCAAATACGATTAAAAAAAGTTATTTTTATAAAACGGTTGCTATATGGTGACAGTAGTGCATGAAACAGGTAACCTGAAAAAAATCATGTTCCTCTGTGTCCTCCGGTGCTCCTAACGGCATCTGCAAGATTTCACAGACCGGAGGAAAACAAGCAGTAAGAGCTGATCTGATGTCTGCTGTCCATCTGCCGTCTCTGAGAGCCGGCTGTCAATCACTCTGAACTCTGACCAAACGTTTAAACTAAGCAGCGCTGATCAAATATGAATCAATATTATGTTACGTTAATGCCTATTTCTCTCCTCAAATGTTCTCAGAATCATCTTGTAGTGCACGGTTTGTGTATCACTGTAAAGCTGAGACTTCCTGTGTGATGATGTTAGTCCCCATAGGAGACATTTCATTGACCTCACTGTATAAAATGACCTGTGGTGACCTCTAGGATAATCACAGCCTCATGAAACGTTACAGCCACAAACTAGAGACCTAGAGCATTCAGAGGATGGATGGATCAAACTAGAGACCTAGAGCATTCAGAGGATGGATGGATCAGACTAGAGACCTAGAGCATTCAGAGGATGGATGGATCAGACTAGAGACCTAGAGCATTCAGAGGATGGATGGATCAAACTAGAGACCTAGAGCATTCAGAGGATGGATGGATCAGACTAGAGACCTAGAGCATTCAGAGGATGGATGGATCAGACTAGAGACCTAGAGCATTCAGAGGATGGATGGATCAGACTAGAGACCTAGAGCATTCAGAGGATGGATGGATCAGACTAGAGACCTAGAGCATTCAGAGGATGGATGGATCAGACTAGAGACCTAGAGCATTCAGAGGACGGATGGCTTTCCTAGCTAGATTGATCAATAAGGGGGTTTCTGAGCAGTTTCCAGAACAGAAGTGCTCGCCATCTAATCACAGAAAAAATGCAATTCTTGCAGAAATCTCCAAATGTCAAACGTTTTTGATATTAAATCCCAGCATGGCTTTTTCTACGGTGTTCCTCAAGGTCTTGGTGTCTTAATGTGGTATTTTGGAGGGATTATTGATCATTTTTGTATCAATTATTGATTACATTTTAGCACCAAATCTGTGTAACAAATGGTATCAACCCAAAAAATTGCTGCAGCAAGTTATGAGACATAATAGAGCATTGGAATGGAAATCATATACTTCTATCATAATGTTCTAAGCCCTTACACACTTTCAAAATGTATTTTAATTATTAATTTTATTTCTGCCTTATGACAAGAACAACTTGACACACAGTGCTGAGCTGAGTCTCAAATTAATCCCCAGGTTCCCAGCTTTCAGATGATGTACACCACTTCTATGTGACATCTCCTGTTGACCTGCTGTCTCCCCCTAAAATACCCCCTGTACCCCCCCAAAAGAAAAGGCAATAATGGGTCTATGGAAAAGAGGGCAGAAGTTGCATTACATACCAAATAGAAGTGTTTTCTCTGCGCCTGCTTACCTGAATGCAGTACAGGAGCTACCTATTTAAATCAGGAAGACCTCGTTACCCCAGAAATCACACAATGTGATGTTGTTAAAGCTGTCTGGTACAGTGAGGAGGTTCAGCTGTTGCTGGTGAATTCAGTTTGCTCCCTCTCTGCTGTTTAAGGATAATGTCTGTATTTCACTTTTATGTTCTCAATTATCAGCAAATGGAGCAGATTGGGAGGCCACTGAGCTGCGGCGGCATCAAAACAAAGATTATTTTGACAAAGTGGAAAAATTCGGAGCTGAAATCTCTGGGATGCTTTTCTGTTTGGGGACTCTATTTCATGATTTGGACGCGTAAGATAGATGATTTTATTACGAGTAGAACTGGAAAAGCTGTAAGTGCCGATGTAGCGGAGTAATCGGTAAGATTTAAGATTCCTGTTCCGTGGGAGCAAGTGTGCACTTTATTTTAAGCCTATACTGTAAGCTTCTGCTCTTTAGCTGAGCCCTGTCAGATCAGATGAGATGAGACGCGCTCATTGTCAGCGAGCATTTGTTCACTTTTGTGGCTAATTAGCCTTATCGCTCAGTTCATCCTGGTCCCTGCTGGGCTCTGCTTTTTTGACAAAGATATTAAGTGAGCGAGGAGAGGGTCGGGCATCAGGAGTGATTTGATTCAAATCAGACTGAGGCGTAGATTGTCATGTGATGGACGATCATATTAAATGTTGAGCAGCATGGATGATGAAACCACGGGGCCACGGCAGCTGTAAAGAGAGAGACTGCACATTTATGTTCTCCATCCGATGACATCAGGCATCCGTCAAAGCTGAAATCTCAGGCGGTATTTCAGGTTTGATTTTTGACAAACCTTTGAGGGGTGATTTGTCTATAGTCGTGAAAAATTACACTGACTGTTCAATCGGAGAGTCGAGTTTAAAGGTCGGGTTTCTAACTGAGATCGAGGGAAGAAGATGAAATGAGGGATCCTCCATAACAAAGAATCATTTCAACTTAAAATGCAACACAATTCAGTCGCGTCACATCATTAGACAAGCTTCAACTGACACCTGTAGCACACACTGAAGTAGTTAACATACAGTATAGCTGGGATGTGATGATCTAGAGAGTTAATATGAAGAAAAAAAATGTATTTCTGAATAGTTAAAGGGACTCTATGTAAGAATCAGAAATTGCTTGTTAACAGCGACACCTTTGGCCGTTAAGTCAACTAAAGTCAGCGTCCTGTTGCTCGCGCTTGTGCTCGCTCTACATAGACATGAAGGAGCATCGCTCAACACAGTGAGGAGACACACGTCAGCTAAAAGCACAATATCACTCTATATTTCAGCTGCTTAGCAGTAATGTTAGCTGACCAGACGAAGGTCTCTCCATGAATCAATGCTGATTCTAGTGTTGGCTTTTCCTGCTTCAGACTCCCGTCTTCTGCAGTGTGTAGTGTGCGCGCATGCACGTGAGAGGTGGAGCGAGAGAGCGAGTGAGAACAAGCGCGGTGTGTGAGTGAAGGCAAGCAGGCAGAGGAGCAGAGCAGCATCAACTGTGTCTTCTGAACACAGTCGGGAGGCTGGATCAGGAAGAGTTAACACTGTTTCGCAAGACGGGCTTCACTAGATAGAACTTTGCGGTTTTGGTGCTTCCGTGTAGTTTGTGTTGGAACAGCGTAGCCACACGCGAGCGTGCATCGGACTCCGACCCAATTTATACATGTAAGAAGTTACAAACAGTCCCTTTAATGTGTGCTGATGCTCTGAAAAAGGACAATAGCTTGTTTTTTTATTGTTCAACACTGGCAATTTCGGTAGAGACATTAAATATGACAATAGAATAGAAATAATTTTGGCGGGAGTGTAGCTTTACTGCTTGGCGTCGACATTGCAATCAACAATCAATTGACTTTCACTTCTTGGCAATATAAGTTCTTTGAGTTAAATGCTGCGTACTGACTGAGTTACACTAGTTAATGTTAGCTGTGCGTCTCTTGAAAGCATTGCTGTTCTTATGATGCGTAACAACGCGTTTCCAACATTTTTCTAGTTTGTAGCCACTTAGTCTTATCCAGCAAGAAATCCAGCTATGTGAAATCACTAAACAGAATTGTGATCTGTTGGCCCAACTTAAGTAAACTGCGGCACCAAAAAGGCCTGATATTGAGTAGATTAGACATAGAAAATGTGTTGTATTTGTTGTAACATTATTGAATAGATTCAAGCAACAATGTGCTAAAATATTAGTTGATATTATGTCTTTTTTTTTAGTGAATCCAAAATCATTTTTATACAAATAATTAATAAATATAAATCAATTTTACCCAAATAATTAATAAATATAAATCAATTTCACCAAGATAATTAATAAATATAAATCTATTTCACCCAGATATTCTGTAAATATAAATCAGTTTTCCTTGAGAAATTAATTTGGATTTACTAATTATCTTTGTTTAGATTTAGTTAATTTATTCAATACTTTTTAATCAAATTTGTAGTAGTAAAATCTATTCAATTATATAATGTGTCACTTTGTTGCCTCCATTTGTTTAAGTAACCATTGGTCACATTAGGTGTAGGTAGAAGTAGTTATAGTCTGTATATGTGCTATAGTGTGTTTATCTGTAATTGTGCTGGTGAGTGTATTTTGAGATGTACAGAAATTGACATCCTTCAGATTTTAAGGTCTGTTTTAAACTGTGTTGTGCTGTGAATATAATAATTGACCTTATAGACTTGCTGTACGTCAAGAACAAAACCATCTGTAACTGCTTCAACTTTAATGAGGTTTACTTGTTTTATTTTATTTACTTGCTTTAAGTGCAGTCTGACGAACTTCTGCTTACCTCCATGAGCCTGCAATTACTCACAGTAATGAAACCACTTAGTGCTCTGATTCCCAAAGCCATGAGTGAGGACTGAGGAGTAGATTTAAGAAAGTTGGAGGAAGAGGAACGATAGTTTGAGTGACTGAGTATAGGATTGTGAGAAAGGGAAAGAAAAGAAATTGCAAGATAGAGGGATTAGTGTAAGCAGGTAGAGAGGTATAGACTGAGACAGATTAAGAGAGTGAGATAGACTGTGGGCCGCTGAATCAATGAGCTAGTCGATGGTGAGTAAGAGAGATGTGATGAGAGAGAAAAATGGCATGGAGTAGGAGGAGGAAAACGCCCCCCTGTTGTGTCGGAGCCCCCCCGTTGAGAAAAACGGCCCCAGAGAAAATGAGAATCCACGGCACTCCACAAGTGATTGAAAAAGCCTGTTTTATTTTGGCTTATCATCTGGAACAGGTACAGATTCAAGATAATTTGGTGACAGTTAGACTCCCAGGGATCCACAGGAAAAAAATAATCAGGTAATAGATGTTTCATGTTCAATTTAAGAAACGACGAAGATCAACGTACAGTAAGTCCTTAATCTCAGTAGGAGGTTAATTACTGTTGGGATGATAGGCAGACAGCTAGATAGATAGGACGGATGGATGGATGGACAAAATGTAACGAGAGCTGTGAAGTGCCTGAGGTTATTACAGTCGACAACTGATAATTAAACTTTTTTAATAAAAAGCAACTAAATAAAAGTGTTGAGCTGATTTTAAAGTGCTCTTCCAGTCTGTAGATGAAAATAAACTAATTGTTGAAAAGATATTCCATCCCTGAAAAATATGTTTTATTCAGTAGAGCACTCAAAACACACAGCGTTCGTCTGTTAGAGAAAGCAGCGGGTATGCTTGAAGATTTTTGGAATGTTTCTAAAGCGCATGGTTTTACAAGATCAAAAAAACTTAAGACTACTGTCGTACGAATCTGTCTCAACTCAGAAATATCCAAGGTTAACAAAATGATCCTAAACTCTCTAAAGAGATGGTAAAAACAAAATCTCCTAAACTATGAATGTGAGATGTACTGTGGAACTGCTGTTGGTCAATTTGGTAATCCACAAACACGCCTGTTAAAGGGACTCTATGTAAGAATCAGAAATTGCTTGTTAACAGCACCTGTGGCTGTTAAGTCAACAAAAGTCAGCGTCCTGTTGCTGGCGCTTGTGCTCGCTCTACATAGACATGAACGAGCATCGCTCAACACAGTGAGGCGACAGACGTCAGCTAAAAGCACAATATCACTCTATATTTCAGCTGCTTGGCAGTAATGTTAGCTGACCAGACGAAGGACGGAGTTTTGGTCGGAGAGGATAACGTTTCTCGCTGCGGAGCCCCGTCACTTCACAAGACACGGGAAACCTCTGTTGGTCTGGAGGAGCTGCAGCAGTTATTTCTGCACAAACGTCCACTGTACATTCACTAGATATTCTCAGAGCTAAACTAACTCTTCTGCAGTGTGGAGTGTGCGTGCATGTGAGAGGTGGAGCGAGAGAGCGAGCGCGGTGTGTGAGTGAAGGCAAGCAGGCAGAGCAGCAGAGTACAGCAGAGACTCCGGCCCTGGAGACCAAAGCTACGGTCTCCCTCGCGTCCTCCGACCGCGGCCAACACTGTTTTGCAAGACAGGCTTCACTTGATACAACTTTGCGGTTTTGGTGATTCACTGTAGTTTGTGTTGGAGTCTGAGTCTGAACAGCGTAGCCACACGCGAGCGCGCATGGGACACCGACCCGCAATGATTTATACGTGTAAGAAGTTACAAACAGTCCCTTTAAATCCCTTTAACTTCTTCGTATTTGTCTAATATAGTTTGCTCTTCCTTTTGTAAAATGTGCCGCTCTACCTGTCAGTAGTCTTGTTCATGTTTGTGATTGGTCAGATGCTGCAAACACCGCCCCGTTCATGTGAACGCGCTCACAGCCAGACTGAGAAACCCTGGGTTGATTCACCGTCGTAGGACCGCTTAGCGTGATCTCGGTTGTTAGGGTTAGTTAAACCAGATAACGAGAAGACACCCTGGGTATGTTGAACTCGCTTCGTAGTACAGGCCTCAGCTGAAATGTTGGCACTTTTTGGCTGACATTTTTTGTTTCTGTCGACTCTGGTGACAGAAACGAGAAATAAAATGCTGCAGTCAGAACAACAGCCGCTCCTCAGCAGCGATGCTATCATCACAGAAGTCCCCGGGCGGAGGAGAGGACGCAGTCTTTATCTGAAAGTTTAAAAGTCCTCCTTTAAGCCGTCTCTTCCTGCCTTTACATCTCCTCTTCGTGATTTAAACGGGTAAAAACCGATGATGGATTGTGGACTCCGTTGTGATTTGTGAGTGTAGTCTCACGGTGGGGTGGGGGGGGGGGAGCAGTCAGTCCCAGTGGTGGTGTGTGCAGCGAATCTCCATTTCAAATAACACGTCTTACTGTCGTCTCTCAGGTGTGTCTTCCTTTTGTTTGAATGTCACTGAATTACAGCTGTCAGGAGGATACAGCGCTAACTCTAGCTACCTCTCTCCGTGTGTGTGTGCGTGCGTGTGTGTGTGTGTGTGTGTGTGTGTGTGTGTGTGTGTGTGTGTGTGCGTGCGTGTGTGCGTGCGTGTGTGTAAAATACCAGGAAGCTGTTCAAACTCAAATTGAATTCAGACAACCCAAACAAAGAGAGAATGTGTGTGCTAAACGTTTTAATCATGTTGTAAATTATAATTTAATTCAGTGGGTGCCAAGAATCTAAAGTGTGTGTGTGTGTGTGTGTGTGTGTGTGTGTGTGTGTGCGTGTGCGTGTGCGTGTGCGTGTGCGTGTGCGTGTGCGTGTGTGTGTGTGTGCGTGTACATACATAGTAATCACAGACTGGGAGGCTGCTGTTCTTTCTCTCTGACAAATCCAGGTAGATTAGTTCTGTCTGTCTCAGCAGGAACAACACGTGAAATCGTACAGAAACCTCTCAGGTGCCATAACAAACACACACACACACACACACACACACACACACACACACACACACTCACACACACCATGTTGACATCCACACTCCCATAAAAATCATTCATTTTCAGAATCTCACAAATCCTCCTACAACACACTTGTTCACGCACTCTCATAAATTTAACAGCATCTACTCACACACAAGTACACACTCTAACACACTCCACCTAGCTGCACATGCAGCCGTCACACGCATGCACAGTAAAGCACACTTTATTCACAATGTGGAGAATCATCCCAGGCACATACAAACACCACGCACACACATTCATACACACTCCTCACATACATGTTTCCCAGAGTTGTTTTTCTGTTCTGCAGGAGCAATTTGAGTAAAGAAAGGAGGACAAGGGTGACGCGCTGTCAGGCACCATAATGGACCCACACACAACATTATCGACCTCCGTATGTGCTCACATCATCTGTGTGTGTGTCTCTGTTCCTGTGTGTGTGTGTGTGTGTGGTTGTCAGTCAGTCCTCTATGCAGCCGTCCGTGGTAATACTGCCCCCCCGTGTCCCAGTTGAAGAAGTGCAGCTGAGAGCTGTTGCCACCTCGGGGTGCTTCACATCTAGTTATGCTGTCGAATCAAATTTGTTCAAAGTTTATATTACACTGAAGTGTCATCATGTACAAACAGTGGGAGCAATAATGAAAACAAAAAACAGAGATTAAAGAAAATAGTTACAATAAATCATTCCAGGGAAAATAAAAAAAAACGGTATAAAAACTGTCAGCAGCAATAAGATGTGTTACAATTAAAAAATTATCAAAAACTATTTTGTGCATCAACCTGTCAACAAAATGTAGACTATATTAAGGGTGTTTTATGAACAGCACTGCTGCAGAAAAAGGTTTTCATCAAGTAAAACGTGTTTAAATTCTTGGCTGAGTGGAAAATAAACCAAACATCAGTGAGTTCTTTTCTCTTATTTAAATCCAAGACAACAACACTAATGTGAATGTTGTGATCATCATCTCAGCTAAAGTACAACTCTACATGTGCTCTGTGTGGCGTTTGCATGTTCTCCCCTTGTTAGCGTGGGTTTCTCCGGGTTCTCCGGTGTCCTCCCACAGTCCAAAGACATGCAGGTTAAAGCTGCAGTAGGCAGTATATATATTTGGCATCATTGGGCAAAAATCCCATAATAACCTTTCAGCATATTGTAATTCAAGTGTTCTGAGAGAAAACTAGACTTCTGCTCCTCCTCATGGCTCTGTTTTCAGGCTTTAGAAAACGTACAGGAGACTTTGACCAATCACAGGTCATTTCATTGAGAGAGCGTTCCTATTGGCTGTGCTCCGGTCATGTGACCGGAACTTGGCGTTCCTTCACCAGCTTCCACATGGCGGCAGCGTCACAAACTTTCTCATTACAGCTAAACTGTGCACTACAAGATGATTCTGAAAACATCTGAGGAGAGAAATAGACATTAACGTAACAGAATATTGATTCATATTTGATCAGCGCTGCCTAGTTTGACCGTTTGGTCGGAGTTCAAAGTGATTGACAGCCGGCTCTCATAGACGGCAGCCGGACGGCAGACATCAGATCAGCTCTTACTGTTTGTTTTCCTCCGGTCTGTGAAATCTTGCAGATGCTGTTAGGAGCACCGGAGGACACAGAGGCACATGGTTTTATTCAGGTTACCTGTTTCATGCACTACTGTCACGATACAGTAACCGTTTTGTAAAAATACATTTATTAATCATATTTGCTCCAATCTCGTCTACTGATGCTTTAACTGTTGACGCTAAATTGCCCGTAAGTGTGGATGGTGGTCTATCTCTATGTGTCTGGTGACCTGTCCAGGGTTTAACCCGCCTTCGCCCAATGTCAGCTGGGATCAGCCAATGATATAAATATGGATTCTGAAATATTCATTGGGTTTAAGTATATTTTACTGCAAGCTCAATACATCTGAACATTTAAAGTAATGAGGCAAAATGTGAGTATTTATATGCAAATGAATAATGAGATGACTTCAGAATCCCAGATGTTGACATCTGACCAGCATGTGAACTCAGTGAAATGATGCTCCAAACATTTTGCGTAAAAAATCTACAACGTCAAGTAAAATATCTGAAAGCAAGCTCGTCATCACATCACAAACTGAAACCATTAAACAGTAATTCCTCCCATAAATTCTTTTTCTGGCTGGTGCATATTAGCTTTATAGCAGATGAAAACGACAGCAGGCATTCATACGCACACTGACACACAGAGGCTTTGAAACTGGGAGTTCTTCTGATGGCTCTCTCTTTACTGAGCCGTCATTTCTGCCGTCTATAGAGCCATTGCTGTCTCTTGATGCCTCCCCAATTTGCTAATTCCAACGGGTTAATTGCTCTCTCTGCCTCTTCTTCTTCATAGCTCAAAGTTCGAGTCATTAACACGGCGACAGTAATCCACATTCTGTCTGCTCGCTTGAACCGTTACTCAGCTGTAAACCATCAGTCAGCTGTATTCAAATGAGAAGGAAAATGACTGTGTATTTCATGAATTACATTTTCTGCCTGAAACAGTTGCGTTAATGACTCTCTTGAGTAAGAGGTTATGGAGGGAATAATTCACAATATATGCCAAGGTTAGGGGAGCATTTATATTGCTTAATCCAGCCTTGAATGAAATACTCATATTGTGAAAAAGTCATTTAGATTGCAGTTGTAATGAATGCAGGAAGATCACTTAGTATGAGCAACACACTGAACTATATTCATTATAAAACTAACTTTGCATTAATATATTTGGCCTTTGTATTGTCGATCTTTACAGGAATGGTTTGACATTTTGGCTAATAAGCTTGTTTGCTTTCTTTCTGAGAGGGAGGTGAGAAGATCAGAACAACGTTCAGGTCTGTATGATGAAGATGAAGCTACAGCCAGCCGCTGTAAAGCTCAATAATTAACAAGTTGTATCTCAGTTGTTTAATTCTTGCAAAGGCGCCAAAATGCGAACTCAAGGCTTCAAAACCGTGACGTCACGGTGACTACGTCCACTTCCTATATAGTCTACGGGTTATATGCAGATTTATGTGCAGAGCAGGGCATGCTATTTCTATTCTTTATGCTAAGCTATGCTAACCGGCTGCTGGCTGTAGCTACATATTGAACGGACAGATATGAGAGTGGTATTAATGTTGTCATCTATCTCGCGGTCAGTGTTCCTTTTAAACATGAAATTTCATAGTGAAGCTTTAAAGGGACTGTTTGTAACTTTTTACAGGTTTAAATCTACCGGGTCGGGATCTCATGCGCGCTCGCGTGTGGCTGCGCTGTTCAGACCGCTCCTCTGCCTGCTTGCCTCCACCTCACGTTCATGCGCGCATACTCCACACTGCAGAAGAGTTAGTTTAGCTCTGAGAATATCTAGTGAATGTACAGTGGACATTTGTGCAGAAATAACTGCTGCAGCTCCTCCAGACCAGCAGAGGTTTCCCGTGTCTTGTGAAGTGACGGGGCTCCGCAGAGAGAAACGTTATCGTCTCCGACCAAAACTCCGGTGTCTCCCCCGTTCCCTCTGGCCGCAGTCGGTGACGATAACATTACTCGCTGCGGAGCCCCACTGCCTCAGCCCCGGAGGCTGAAGCAGCGGGGCTGAAGCAGGAAAAGCCAACACTAGGATCAGCAGTGATTCATGGAGAGACCTTGGTCTGGTCAGCTAACATTACTGCCAAGCAGCTGAAATATAGAGTGATATTGTGCTTTTAGCTGACGTGTGTCTCCTCACTGTTTTGAGCGATGCTCGTTCATGTGTATTTAGAGCGAGTAAGCGCGAGCCCGACACGGACTTCTGTAGGTGTCGCTCCTAACAAGCATTTCTGAAAGTTACAAATAGTCCCTTTAAATTGTGAGAAACTTTTGACTCATGTTTGTATTTAATCTGTTGTAACCTGTTGTCAATTTTTAGAAACTCAAAGAAACACATCACTTAGGAAACTGAGAAGTAAAGTCTATGGCCAGGATTAAAATTAGAGACATTGGATTATGAATCATTTTTAATTTAAAATTCCACACTTAAAGAAATCTATTTGATTTAGCTCCTTTTACTGTATCCAGAGGTCCAACATGCTGTTTCAACAGTCCTCCAGCAGAGAGAGCAGTTAGCTGCAGAGTAGATACTGTGTCTGAGGGATCCTTCTTCTCCTCTCTTCTCCCTGTCCATCATTTCACAGCCACCTACGGTTTATATTAACTACATCCAGATGAAGTCATCTCAGTGAGCAGTACGAGCTGCACAGTAGGATGAGATTCTCTCCTACAGCCCGACATCTTTCTGCGGAGCAGCAGAAGTGATGGCTCCACCCTGTGGTGTGAGACATTATACAACACATTTAACTCACATTGTTGCAAGCAGGTTTAACGTTGGGGAATTCATGCTCTTATGCTCACTGAGGCAAACTATGAATCGATTTCAGTGTCTCTCAAATTGCTCTTCAAACAGGCTCGTTATTTATCATGTTGTTTAATCAGAGCATTAAAAGTAACAATGTGCACCGTAACAAGAAGAACTGCACTGGCGATTGCTGCAGAGAAATAAATAAAAAGCAATGTTCTCATTTTCCAGAACAAACAATCCCCAACAAGGTCCCGTGAGTAAGGCTGACTGGTGTCTCATCTATCCATACAACAACAACACTAAAAACACCATGCTTATTCTAACAAAGCAGGACTCAAAGAGCTGACGGACACATCTCAGTGCCGGAAATATCGACGGTGCAACCGGTGCGGCGCAGAAGCCGTCAGCGTCCACACTGAATCTGTTATATGCATTTCTTTTACATCATGTAAACAAACCACGTAGGCTACCTATCAGCTCTAGATCACGTAACCACTTATCTTCCTACGTCTGTTATTTTTAAACAGAAAACACACGTTTAATATTGTGATATTTACTGGAAATGACATTTAATATAAAGCCGACAGCAGTAAGAAACTTTCAGCAATCTCACTCCCGCCAGCTGCCACCTTATTTAGGTTTTTGTAGTGAATAGAGATAGATAGATAGATAGATAATAAAACACATTTCACATATACTTTGCTTGCAAATAACTTTATGTTTTCATGTCATTTACAGTTATTTACATGAATCAATATATAAAACATTTTCTCGTCTTTTCTCTCTCTTTCTTTCTTTTCATCTTCCTGTGTCTCTCTCTCTCTGATTTCAGGACCGATCCCTGTGGGTGAAGTCAACTGACAGGCTTTATGTTGGTCATCAGTGTATGAAAATCATTTTTCCTTCTGACGGTTAACATTTAATCATGACGACAATAGTTTTATTTGCTTGAACTTGAACCAAACCTCAAACATGGAGGAGCAGAAAACACTCGCATGAATCATTCTAACTAAACTAACTAAACGATGTCGTCCTGCTGTAACCCTGGCTCTTAGAAATTATGTTCATACAGTATTTTACAACAGCAGAGGTGTTTTATAAAGAGACCGAATGGTGCTCAGATGGTTGAGAAAACACGTTTTCAGGGCTTTTAATGGGAAATATCATGAGACAGGACTCATTTACTTTATTAGCATTTAACTCAAACTATGATCTTTCCCGAACCTCAACAGAAGCGTCTGTTGCCTAAACCTAATCTCACACGCAGGACTCAGCGCCCATCGACCCTGATTGTATAATCAACAACTATTTTGACAATCAAATCCTTCTTTCAGGCATTTTTCAAGCGTTGCGGTGGAAACGCCATTCATTTGAACGAGGGCAGTGCGTTTAATCTGCGGCGGTGTGGACCTTAAAAAAGTGGTGAAAAGTTGAAACATAAACTTTTGGAGAAACGCAACCCGACGTCACGCTGCAGCTGCTGATCACGTAACCGCCGATCCAGAGCTGTACAACCCCGCAGAACAAAAGACGTTAATCGTTGTGCAGTCGTTTGGTGTTAATGGGCCGTTAAGTGACACACCGCCGCACAACCCTGCGCTATATCGCCGCAAACCTGATTTAGTGTGAATGTAGCCTTATGGTACGTGTCCACAGGGGCGTTTTTTTATCGCGATGGACCGCCTCGCTTCCCAGCATTGGACGCTTGATGGGCTGCCACTAGACACGAGGCACTCGGCACCTGATGGGACGAACACTTTTCCTCGTGGAATGCTTTTTGAAACTTTCTTCTCTTAAATCACGAAAACAGTTCACCGAAATGTGTTTCTGAAAACATTTTATGAGAGAAATAAACCATTCTTTTTGAATAGACAACGGTTAATTAAAAAATTCCTAGGGAGTTTCCAGAGGAGGCGAGTCGCGCCGGACGCCCCTGATTTGCATAAAGTAGCCTAGACCTCAACTTTATGCAAATGAGGAGCGGCCAATGTGATGCCTGGAATTGTGCCGCCGCGCTACCAGAATGCATTGCACAGCTGCTTACGTAGACAATGAATGGGAAGCGTGGAAAGGACGGAGGCTGTAGACATGTACCATAAGACTCTGACACTATTGCCTGACATTTTATAGACTAAATAATCAATCAAGACATAATCTGCAGATTAATCAATAACGAAAATAATCGTTAGTTACGTAAAAATATAATTTCTAGGAGACAGGGTTGCCTGCCGATCGGCGTTGACAAACGAAGCATTTAATATTTGGTTTGGAGGACTTGTTGGCCACTCTGTCTGCTCCTCCTCTCTCTATCTCCTCCCTCTCTTTCCTCCTCCCTCACTGCTCTCTCTCCGGCTGCTGTCCGTCTTTGTTGATGACGTTTTTGAAGAGCGTGAGCAGCGGCCTCTGGCTGCGCTCGTCCCAGCTCTTCATGAAGCCGCCGTAGCGTTTGCTGGCCGGCGGGCCGCCCCAGCGGAAGTGCTTCATCTTGTACGTGCCGTCTTTCTTCTCGTGGACGTCGCCCGGGAGCTGGTCCTGCTCCTCTTCTGCCACCTCCTGCACCTTCTCCTCATCCTCTTCGGCCATCATCTTGTCGGCAAGCTCCCGCCTCCTCATCTCTCCGGGGAAAAGCTCGGCCGACTCTTCCTCCACGCCGTTGGAGGTGTACACTTTGACAGGGCGGCGTTTTCGCCCTACGGGCTTCCCCCAGCGGAAATGCTCCATGGAGTAGGAGCGCTTGGCCTGAGGAGAGGAGGGGAAGGAAGAGGAGGCAGATAAAAGAGAGAGGACGGGCAGAGACTCGGGGTCTGATGGAGGAGGAAGAGGTTGGAGGTGGGCTTCACCCGGGATGACGGGAATCTCGGCGGTGAGGTCGGAGCGACAGAGCTGGATGCACTCCTGCAGGATGAGAGAAGTCGTATTAAGATGTTTGCTGTGATAAGTGAACAGAGAAGAGAATGAAAAGGCTTGTGAGGCAACAACATGAGGACATTTTAATCACTAGCGGCAACGAAGGCCACCAGTTGCGTCTTTGTCTTGGCCAAAAAGTTGCACTCGAACACACCGCAAACACTACAGCCGACGGACAGTTAGCACGTACGTTCTGCGACTGCATGACATAAAATAACTCTCCACTCCAGCAGGCGGCGGTAGTCTGTATTCATCAAAAAGGGAAAATGGAACACCGAGGCCGGCGGCTATACAAGCCGTTATTACGATACGTACATGAAACAAAGCGGCGTCTTACCAGCATGCTCGTCTCAGAGGTGACCTCCTGACAGCTCGGATGTTCCCAGCATTGACCGACAGCTCCTCTGGCCACGCCCACCAGCGCCACGGCCACCAATAGCCACGTAGGACACATTTCTCTGCCGGCCAATCAGAGACAGGGACACATAGAGTTTTATCTGTTTCTTTATCTGTGATCTGCTGCAGAAATAACAAAATAAAAGCCTCTCAATTGCGATTACACAACTTAATTTGTTTGGATTTAATTTGAGTTTCTAAAGCTCAATAATGATTTTAAAAGTTATAAATGTATAGAAATAAATCATGCAAAAAAATCGACTAATAGATAAAGTTGGAAAGATATTCACAGATTCAAATTTCCCGGATCAATAACTCATAAGAGAAAAATTGAAACACCAACGAGGGCTCTTTAGTAGTGAAGTAGACAACTTTATCTTAAACACAAAGAGCCTTTAGTCCTCCGAGCTGGACACATAACATCGGTCTCTATGTGCAGCCGGCTGTGAGACGAGTAGGACGATTTAGATTTAAAATAATATATTTTAACACCAAAAATCTTTATGTAAACCATTCAAAATAAGAAAAAGTGTATAAATATGAATGAAATCCTACAATAAAAATAGAAAAAACACAGCTGACTAAAAAGAATACTAAAAGAATCTCATTTAAAAAAGATAATAATAATAATATACTATTATATTTTAAAATATACACTAAGAAGTAAAACATTTGCCAAAATATATGAACTGACAATAAATGAATAAGAACCCTGGTTCCTACGGACATAAGTATTAAGTAGTACATATAATTTTACTGCTTTAACATTATTGTACATTTAGATTGACAAAATGAATATCTCAAACACAAGAAAAACTGTTTTAAGATGATGAAATGAAATAACACATTTATTTGTTATGAAATATTTGCTTTTTAATTACCAGAAATATTATTTTATGATTATGAAATAATTGCAGAAAAAAAACTTTTTAAAATTAGATCACAAATAACTTTATCATTTAAATTATACTATGCACATCATGTTGAGACAATACAGTGATGACCACAAAAATAGTAGTAAGATAGTAAAATAACCTTTTCCAAAATGAATCATTTTTGCATGATCACAACAGAAAACATGTTTGAATGTTTCTCTTTTAGTTATTTTTTATTCTGTTCTCATTTAATAGAAATAAAATTAAAGATCACAGGTCACAAAAAAATGAGGGAAATTTCTGATGATTTCTGTGATATTGGGCAATCACAAAAATGCATTCTTCCTCTCTACTAAAATCCCATTATTATTATTTAAAATATATTTTATTGTCTTTTATACCATATTTTTCTTATAACGTTTATTTATTTAACTTACATATATTTCTTGTTTATCTGGTATTAATTAGTGTATTTGTTTTTCTGACTTGTGTTCCACTACGTTTTTGTCCTGGAGCCTCAAGACAAGTTGAAGCATGATGTGTTTTTTGAGTATGATATTAATTATTACTATTATTAGTAGTAGTAGTAGTTTGTTTTTTATGTTTTTATTTTACATCATGCTCTTTTTAAATGTATTTGAATATTTTTTAGACATTTTTTTATTGTTTTTAACAAGTAGAAGTCAAAAAAGACGATTCTTAAATTAACTAAAAAGAAGAAAAAAAATACTTGAATATATAAATATATATATAAATAAACAGATAATGAAGATACTCACCAAACTGTCCTGTCTCTGTCTCTCGCTTTGCTGTTTTCTTGTCGTTCGGCCGTTGGACAGAGATTTCTGTTGTTCCCCTCCACTTCTGTCGCTCAATCTGACCAGACGACTTTATATCCTGTCAGCCAAGGACACACACGCACACACACACACGCACGCACACGCACACACACACACACACACACACACACAGATGATGACGTCATTACCTGAAATCTCCCTCATTCATGCTTGTAAACACACAGGGCTGCATGAAAATGGACAATCAATGAAATATCATCCCCCCTCTTCCACCCACTCACACCAACACCATCATCACCATCATCACAACCATCATCATCGTCACCATCACCATCATCACCCTCCAATGAAAACCTCTCAACTCAAAAAGCTGAACTTTCAAGGAAAACAAGAGTTTACCGGCACATCAGCAGCTCTGATGTGGCAGCGCTCGTTGTGAAGAAAACAGCTCAGTCGCACAGCAGTTTGTGAAATAGTCACAAAGTTGAATGTATTGATTCGTATACGTAGACACTCAGCACGAAATCAATTCATATATAACGCCATGTGAAACCAGAAATCAAAGTTGACTTATTAGTCACGTAACTTCTGGTGTTATTTAAACTCAAACCACGATCTTTTCCTAACTAAGTAGTTTTGTTGCTTAAACCTAACCAAGTTGATCTATTCCTAAACCTAAGTAAGTAGTTTTGTTGCCTAAACCTAAACAAGTCGATCTATTCCTAAACCTAACTAAAGTAGTTTTGTTGCCTAAACCTATCCAAGTCGATCTATTCCTAAACCTAAGTAGTTTTGTTGCCTAAACCTAACCAAGTCGGTCTATTCCTAAACCTAACTAAGTAGTTTTGTTGCCTAAACCTAACCAAGTCGATCTATTCCTAAACTTAACTAAGTAGTTTTATTTTGAAAAGACTGGAGCGGAAATTAACACCTGCGTCTCGTGTTGCTGGATATGCGTAGTAAAACACACATATGTTGTTGAAAGTCGTGCTGAGCGTCACGATAAAAAAAGGGATTCAATTAAATAGATTTAAATTTCATGACTATTTCACGAACTGCCGTGAGACGGTGTCGGCCAATGAGCTGTCATCAGGCTGTGCTCTCTCGGCGGCTCAGTCAATGTGACGTATCTTCCGCTGTGCAAAGGATTGTGGGTTAGAATAGTCAGAAAAGCATGCTGGCTGGCATACTGCATTTGACATACTATCTATTAGGTCATACTAAATCAACCCGCTATCACGCCAAAGCGTGTAATAGACCCACCTGTCTACCAGAGGATAGCGTGTCAGTGACGTGAATATTCAGGTTGTTCTCATACACCGTTCGTAGCTATACCTACGGAAAGTAATGCTCTGTAATTCATGTATATCCCACGGAAATTGCCACGTGTTGCTGGACATTTGTAGGAAAACGAACGAACAAGGAGGAACATTTTTTCCGTAAGATATCATACGAACTGTTGTATGAGGTTGTACACGTCACAAACGTCTCTAACGTCACTAACGTAGACCCACCATAATCAGTCTATTTCCCTTTTTATCCTACATCATTAACTCAGAGCGCAGCACATTCACGCAACAACAAAAGCATAGAACGGCGTTCTTATTGCACGCTTTGGCCTTGCGCATTATTGTGTCACTTATCACCTTTTCATGTGACCGGGCCGTACTAAATAGTATGGTAGTACAGGTATTGGAGCGCACCCTTTCTGTCTTTTTAAAATAACTTTTAATATGTATAATAGTTTCATTTTATTAGTCTATTTTCACAAATAATTAAACAATCCACAGAGGAAACTCGTCAGGCTTAGATTGAGACTCCAGGACACAAAAGAAAGAAACGCACCATGCAAATCTCCATTCCCCCGCCTCGTGTGTTAAATGTCAGCCGACGGCATCAGGCCAGATTAACACCAAACCGCCATGTTGTCAGAGGAGGGAAGAGGGGATTCAGACCTGAGGGTCAGAGTCTACAGTTACACACCTGCTGCAGCATCTTTCCATCGTCCGAGCCCTCAGTGTGACGAACGAGGAATCGGAGGGGGATTGACTTGACCACCGTGGAAAAGGTTGTTGAGGATGAACTTCTTTTAAAGCTCCATGTCCACAAACAGCCTCTCTGCAACCCTCTGAGACCCACAATAGACCCGTTTAGTCTTTTTTAGGGGGCTACAGGAGGTCTATTGGGGGAGAGACCAGGTCAGCAGTACATGTCACATAGAAGTGGTGTACGTTATCTGAAAGCTGAAGATTAATTTGAGATGCAGTTCAGCACTGTGTGTCAAGTTGTTCTAGTCATAAAGAAATAAACATGAATTAATTAATTAATTATTTGAAATTAATTGTGAAAGCGCGTAGAAAATGATGATAGAAGTATATGACGGTCATCCCAATGCTCTATTATGTCTCATACGTTGTTGAAGCAATTTTTGGATTGATATAATTTGTTACACAGATTTGAGAACTTGAGAATTGATAAAAAAAAAGATCAATAATCCTCCAAAATACCACATTAAGACACCAAGACCTGGAGGAACACCATAGAAAAAGCCATGCTGTGATTTGGGATCAAAAACTTTTGACATTTTGAAATTTCTGCAAGTATTTTTCAGCGATTGGATAGCGAGCACTTCCGTTGTGTAAACTGCTCAGAAACCCCCTTATTGTCAATCTAGCTAGGAAAGCCATCCATCCTCTGAATGCTCTAGGTCTCTAGTTTGATCCATCCATCCTCTGAATGCTCTAGGTCTCTAGTCTGATCCATCCATCCTCTGAATGCTCTAGGTCTCTAGTTTGATCCATCCATCCTCTGAATGCTCTAGGTCTCTAGTTTGATCCATCCATCCTCTGAATGCTCTAGGTCTCTAGTTTGATCCATCCATCCTCTGAATGCTCTAGGTCTCTAGTTTGATCCATCCATCCTCTGAATGCTCTAGGTCTCTAGTCTGATCCATCCATCCTCTGAATGCTCTAGGTCTCTAGTTTGATCCATCCATCCTCTGAATGCTCTAGGTCTGTAGTTTGTGGCTGTAAAGTTTCATGAGGCTGTGATTATCCTAGAGGTCACCACAGGTCATTTTATACAGTGAGGTCAAGTTTAAAAAAATAGGTCACTCACTACAATGAAATGTCTCCTATTGTAACTAACATCATCACACATGAATACAGTTGGGCTCATTGGATTCACAAGAGTCTCAGCTTTACAGTGATACCCAATTTATGTAATTCCAAGACTGTTTAGGGACCCCAGTATGCAGAAATATTCAAACACACCATTTTCAGAATAGGTAAAAATAACACATTTATACTGCATTCAAAAAACTGCTGGAGCTTTTGTCAGGCAGCTTCAAAAACTGTCGACATCCACCAAGAACCTCTAAGACCCTTTTATTAAGGCTGTATATCTATATTAAAGTCTTTGTTCCCAGGTATATTACTCTGTAAAAATACCAGGACCAGTTGCCACTAGTATTCATATTTCCTTTGTTATTTTTCTCAAAATGTCAAACATGTGACGAAGAAGAAGAAAGAACTTTGTCGCAAAATATCCATTTTTGTTATTCAAACTTGTTCTTGATGAAGAACTCAAGTCATGTTGTTTTGGTCTTATACAAAGTGTTTTTTTCCTGTTTTTCTAATGGAACAACGTGAGCAGCTTCTGGAGGCAGGCAGGTAAATATAAACCCATTAGAGGACTCCTGCAGCCTTGAACCTCCATTCAGCCCATTACACATTCTCTCTCTCTCTCTCTCTCTCTCTCTCTCTCTCTCTCTCTCTCTCGCTCTCTCTCTATAAGTTCAGGGAGAATATGAAGAGGTAATGGCACGATGAGACGAGAGTCAACCCATGGCATTATCGACACAGTATCTGAACTGGAGGCACTTTATTCACCAACTCCTGCAATTAAATTCGGTCTGTCTTTCTGTGCTTGTGTCTGTATGCTGAACAGAAAGAACAAATATTAAGTTTAATAACCTGGAATAAATATTTACTATCAGGCCAAAAGTTCTACTTCTGTATTCAAACCCGACTCTCTTTAGCACCAGCTTCAGGATAAACTTTCATTTTAGCAATATCATCAGTATGTGTTTTTTTTTTGCGTTCAACATTTTTGTATTATGGGATGTAATAAACGTTGCAGGAGATTAAGAGTGATTCTATTTTACTGGTAGGCTCCACTCCCATTAAGCATTTATAACCATTATACAAACATTTAAAAAATGGTTTATATTATCCACTAAAACATAGTTTGAAGCGCATATAAAGACATTTTTAATTGTTTATTAATATAAAATATTTATCAACAATTAGTACTTCTTTACGGAAGCATAATGCATTCACTTGAGAGAGAAATATATGCCCTGTTTTTCTGAATTAATGAGATTATTATCTCTGTAATTTTAAGAAAAAACTATTACAGAAAAAAAAATCTTCTGTTTTTCTGGATTAACAAAATTATTATTTTAATAATTCCAAAAAGTTTTCATGAAAAAAAAATTGTTTTTCTGAATTAATGAAATAATTATCTAATTTAATCTTAAAAAAAAAAAAAAGTTTTCATAAAATAAAAAAATCTGCCCTGTTTTTCTGAATTAACAAGATTATTATCTTAATAATTCCAAAAAGTTTTCATGAAAATAATTTTTTTTTCCTGAATTAATGAAATAATTATCTAGTTTATTTTCTAAAATAAACAGTAGTTTTCATTAAGAAAAATATGCCCTGTTTTTCTGAATTAAAGAGATTATTATCTCAGTAATTCGGAGGAAATTTTCATGGAAAAAAATCTTTTTCTGAATAATTGAGACAATTATCTTGTTAATTCTAAGAGAAGTTTTAATGTAAAAAAAAATTGTAATTCTGAGAAAAGTTTTTATAAAAAAATTGCTGTTTTTCTGAATTAATTAGATAATTATCTAATTTAATCTTAAAAAAAAAAAGTTTTCATAAATAAAAAAAATCTGCCCTGTTTTTCTGAATTAAAGAGATTATTATCTCAGTAACTCTAAGAAGATTTTTGAAGATGACGCACGATGCACTCTTCAGCGGCAGCAGGAGATGCATCAGGCTTTCCATTAACTACAATGTAAACCCATCCACGAGGACAGTAAATGCACAGAGAAAGTGTTGTGGTGACGCAGTTTAAAAAGCGATGGAGACATACAGGGTGTGTGGGAGGGTTCGGTGGACGGGTCCAACAAACACAAAGCTTTCATCGAGGAGACCGCTGCTTGTGTCCCGTTTGTTAAGTTTCACTTTCACTTTACAATCATCTGTTCGATCGTGTCCCGTGTTCACAACGTCACATTTTCACTGTACAAACTTTTACATTTTAAGCTCAACCATGTTGTTTTGTCCTAAACCCAACTAAGTAGTTTTGTTGCCTGAACCTAAGCAAGCGGTTTTGGTAAATTCACAACATTAAACACGTGTTTACTGCGACTGAAAAGTGACGCCATGTGACGAGTTGGGATGAGAACGTGTTGGCCTGAATGCGTTTCAGATGAATCATCTTCTATCCGTGAAGCCACATCGATTCAACTGATCCTGGAGAAACAACACAATGTCCAGCAGATCAGAAGAGCTGCAAAGTCGACAAACTAATAACATATTATATATATATATCTACAGTATATTACTTAAAGACACGAGTCGGCTCCAATGTCTCAAACCCTAACCAAAATAAAACTTAAATCGAGCTCTTAAGTAAATGAGAGTTTCTCTTGGGATTTTGTTCATTCATAAAAACAGGGCGATTTTTATTTCTCAAGTGAACGCATTACTGTTCTGTACTTCTCCTATGTCGACATATTTTATATTATTACATTTGTGATTTATTATATGGCCGTGACATCAACAGATCGGTGCTTCAACTGACTATATTTCCTTCAGTATCACCTGTTAAAATCACTCCGTTGTTTCATTTGCTGTTTTACGTCAGATACTGTAACTTCTCCTCACATTATTAATCCCATTAAATGTAATCTATTACCTTCCAGGCCAACCGCTGCCAATCCCGTTAGAGGATTATCAGGATAAGATGTCACACCCGGTGCTGAACACATACACACACATACACACAATCACATACACCCACGTACACACAATCAGTCTCCTGGCCGTCACGATGCTTTTCCATTGAGGTGAATTCAGAGCGGAGATGCTGGGACATGCAGGGCGTCAGGTAGGAGTGAGATTCAGATATACACTTTGTGTTGTTTTTATTGTTTTAGACACTCAACAGTCAACATATATTCACCTTAAGTTGTGTTGTCAAAGTTGCGTTGCCATCGTGTGGTGATAGAGGACAGATGAGGACAAGGAAACAAACGCAGAAGACGTGAACACAGTGAAAAGGACAAATATATTGCCAGCGAAGAACAGTGATATTGAATGATTCTGGAAAATACGCAAGATTAAACATTCAGTGACGATGTTTGATATGTCCCGTAGCATGAATTAGGATTCCTTGTATCTGAATTTGGTCCTCTCTTATGGTACGTGTTCACAGGGCTCCGTTCTCTCCACGACTCCCACTCATTGTCTATGTAAGCAGCAATGCATTCTGGTAGCGTGGCAGCGCGATTCGAGAGACGGGGGCGCCGCTCCTCATTTGTATAGCCGAGGCTACTTTATGCATATCAGGGGCGTCCGGTGCGACTCGCCGCCTCGGGAAACTCACGAAAAACTTTTTAAACTAACCGTTGTCGATCTAAAATAAAGACAGATTCATTAACGGCGTATTTCTCTCATAAAATGTTTTCAGAAACACATTTCGGTGAACTATTTTCCTGATATAAGAGAAGAAAGTTTCCAAACGAGCCGTCATGTTGGTTCCGGTTTGAAAGCTGGGAGCAGCAGCCCACGAGGGGAAAGCGTTCGTCCAATCAGGTGCCTTAGTGGCAGCCCATCAAGCATCCAATGCTGGAAAGGGAGGCGATCCCTCGCAGTAAAAAAAACGCCCCTGTGGACACGTACCATTAAAGGTTGTTGTTCACCAGCTGGTTCTCAAATATCAGATGTCGGAACATCCTTGAATGCACCAACACGGAGTGTTTTCATGTACCTGGGTTTCCATGAACATTTGGTATCTTGCATTTGTGTTTTTTTTTTATTTTTACACATTTTCTGAATGTCTTTGACAAAACAGTATACCTATGTAACTCACTGCTTGATTCCGCCAAATCCTACACACTGCACCTTTGTCAGGCTATTAAATTTGTGTTGTCAGTCGCTATAAGCCCCACAGATGTGAGTCTATGATATTGCCTAAACCTGAAGAAGTTGTAGTTTTGTTGCCTAAACCTAAGGAAGCCTTTTTCATTGTGTTCAAAACATGACGTTTCATTCAGTTTTACATGTTAGAACGTGTTGCGTTTAAGTTTCACTTTCACTTTTATAACCTAGTAGGCATAGTAGGCCTCTAATGACCCACATCTATGGTGCTTATAGCGACTGATAACGTCTATTTAATGGTCTGATAACAGTCGAATCGGGTACATATTTCCAGTAAAATGTCCTTGTTCTGAACTGAGTCCGCCATGTCGTTTTTATTTGAAAAGGGTCTTAATTTTCCCAAGATGTAAAGCAAATTTGTCCCTCTGCAGATAGTAAAGAATTAGACAGCTTAAAGGGGTCCAGCATGCTTGTGTTTGTGGCACAGTTACATCGACTAAAGTTTGTGTAAACTTCATCAGGACTTTGTTTCAGATCTTCAACAGTTTGATTCCAACCAAGTGGTCTGAACATTTCCTTTGACCTGGCTGGGACCTCAGCAGGATCTGGGCTGGGTCATCTGGCTTTAAAGGACCAGCATCCTCGTCTAAAACTACACCATTTTTCAATAGCTATATAGTGTAGAGCATATTATAAATCTACCGATATTTCAGAGCCATGGTCGGGGCCATAGATTCTAACTTACTGATATTTCAGAGCCATGGTCAGGGCCATAGATTCTAACTTACTGATATTTCAGAGCCATGGTCGGGGCCATAGATTCTAACTTACTGATATTTCAGAGCCATGGTCGGGGCCATAGATTCTAACTTACTGATATTTCAGAGCCATGGTCACATTTCATGGACATAAAGTTCACGAACTTCATCTTTGTTTTGGACAGTTCTTCCCCATCCTCAATCGAAGCCTACAAGCCAAGCCTAACTTTGCTGGACCTCAGCTCGTTGCTATGACGTCTGACCCTGATGTTGATCCGGTAATTGAGTCTACCGGTGACTTCACTTGAAGTCGCTATGGACGGGTGGGCGAGTTACGCGATGGTAAGGATGAAGTGGCGATCCATTTTACTAACTTTTGTCTTATTGACCCGCCGGTGTCACCAGCCTGTCACTGGTGACTTCGCGGCCTCTGATGAACGCACAGACGTCGGACACGATGAGGATGTACATCCCAACACCCTCATAGAAACCAACTGGGACACAAACTGGGACACAAACTGGGACACACACAAAGACAACTATGAGGACGCTGACTGGCATCCTCCTTCCTCCCTCCTGGAAACACACTCTGACCCGTTCCCGGACGCCCCACCGGTGATACGCAGCGGCGACAGTACTGACCAAACCTTCAACCGGACTATTGGCGGTTCATCAGCACAGTGCGGCGAGTACAGCAGTCAGTTGACGTCTAGCGGCCAGTGCCGGCTGATGGCGACGCTGCCTCCGGTGCCGGTGGGAACGACGCAGCAACGCTGCCCTGATATGTTCCGCTGCACAGACGACATCTCGTATTGGCTCCACGAGAACCAGAGCAGAAAGGAGCAGCTGGAGGAGCTGAGGGAGACGATGTCACAGCTGCAGGAGGAGCTGAGGAACCACCGCCATCGAGTCAAGGCCCTGGAGGAGCAGGTACACTGCTGTTTGATAGTTTACGGTAGATTTGGTGCAGCATCGCCATGAAGGGATTTCTTTCACAACAATGACCTGCTAGCTGTATATTTCCCCTTACTTAGCCTTATGTTCCCTCAGCAGCAGCACTATGTTTGTCCATGTATTTTATAGGAGAAATAAATTATCCAGGCACCCTCCTCTCTCTCTCTCTCTTCTCTCTCTCTCTCTTCTCTCTCTCTCTCACTCTCTCTCTCTCTCTCTGTCTCTCTCTCTGTGTCTCTCTGTCAGTCTATTTATCTCTGTCTGTCTATTTATCTCTGTCTGTCTTTATCTCTCTGTCCGTCGTTATCTCTCTGTTTTGACACCCACTAAGTCCTCCTTAACCCTGAATGCTAACAGGATTAGCTGCAGACCTTTTGGCCGAGGCCCTGCATCCTTCTGAGCGTGCCTGACCCAGAGAGCCTTTTTTCTGGGCTTCAGAGTTTCGGGGCCAGCCCCTGGTCAAAGTCGAGTTAAAGCTGCAGTCTGAGTCTTTGTTTGCTGACAGAAGTCTTAGTAGAGCAATGCTTTCCCTTCAGATTTGAGCATGTGAGCTACTCAGTGGGCTAAATTTACCTACTTTTGTGTCCTGTAATTGAAAAGTATTAATTTTGGTGATCATCTTGATAATTCAATTTATTTAACCACATTAATGAGGCGCTAAAACTGAAATTATACTTTCCACATTCGTGACGGTTCACTTCTTCCAATTAAAAAAACATTTGTTTTTAGAAGCTACAAGATTCTCTCAACTTTACCATTCTTTACTTCTCGCTTCCTTTTTTAGGGTTAGCACTGTTTTCAACAGGAGAACAATGACAAACCAACACCTCTCTCTTTTTAACTCTCAGGGTGAAGAAAGCGTTGATTTCAAGTCGACCTTTGAACAGCGGTTGCGTTCTCTGGAGCTGCGTCATGCCGAGTCCGAAACGCTGCTCCACGTGCACGCGGCGCTGCTGCACGAGCTGCAGGCGCAGCTCCGCAACCTGTCCGCCACCGTGCAGCTCATGAGCCACAACGCCAGCTGCACGGTCAACGTCATCAGAACCACGCCGCTGCTCGGCATGCGAGACACACTGCCACCAGGTACACATGCAACCAGCACAGTGGTGAGTTGTGTGAATTGCATGCAACCTTACTGTCACGCAATCAAAACTACACACAGCAGCACTTCTTCACAGTTATACTCATTTTACTTTACAACGCTGTGATGACTTTAGGTGTAGCAAACAAAAATCTAGAAATAACAACAACTCAGGATTTCATTATGTTTAGTTGACAGTTTGAGTTTGCTGTGTGAAGCCCCGTCTCTCTCTCTGTCTGTCTCTCCCTCAGATGGACGGCACCTGTCTTTCTGTCCATCAGACTGTGCATCTCTGTATCACAATGGTGTTCGTCACTCTGGTGTTTACACCATAATCCTGTCTCCAGGCACCCTCCTGCCTGTCTACTGCGACATGGAGACCGAAGGTGAGACTCATGTTATCTATTCAGATAAACTCAGAGTTGGATTGAAGTGCCGTATGTTTGTCTACCAATATGTAAACGCGACATATATCTTTGTGTGTATGTATATGTGTGTGTGGACTCCAGGCGGGGGCTGGACGGTGTTTCAGCGGCGGCGCGACGGCTTGGTGAGTTTTAACCGCGGCTGGTCGGAGTACCGCGACGGCTTCGGCGAGCTGCGAGGAGAACACTGGCTGGGCAACCAACAGCTCCACCTGCTGACCAACCAGGGCCACTACAGCCTCCGCATCGACCTGCAGGACTGGAGCCATGCCCACGGACACGCCCTCTACCACAGCTTCAGGTAGACTGACAAGATGTATAAGTAGCAGTGGTGTAATGTCATGAAGTAAAAATACTTCAGTACAGTACTTAAGTTTCACTATTGCAAATCCCGGTGAAATATGGTCTAAATGTGAACGTATAATCAATGTCTTTTCACCATAATCGTTTATTTAAATGTCCTTTTAAATTTAAAAAATGCTCACTGTAAAAGTACTAGTAATTTACATACTAACACATCAACAGTCAGTTTCCACTTAAAGGACAAATAAAACCATGTGACACAGCCTACAATACATTTGAATTTATTAAGCAACAATTTAAATATAACATGAACAGTGTTCTTTAAATACAATAATTGTTTTTGTCAACACCATCCCTGCCGGACCTCCCAGGAGCCTGCTGTGGTGGACAACTGTAAATAAAAGGTATTAAAAAAATAAATATTATCAGTAACTATTGTGGTTTCTCCTCCTGCAGGATAGAGAATGAGGAGAACCAGTACCGCCTCCATGTGTCTGGTTTCAGTGGAACAGTGGAGGATTCGTTCGCTTGGTACCACGACCAGCACGGCTTCAGCACGCCAGACACCGGCAACATCTGTGCCGAGATCAGCCACGCCGGCTGGTGGTTCCACCAGTGTTTCTATGCCAACCTCAACGGAGTCTACTACGAGGTAGGACTTTCTACGAGAACACACCACAACAGGCTGTAGGACCGTGCACAAGAACACAGAGCAGGTCTAACATTAACGGAGAATCCTCCTGGTCCTATCCTGACTAAAACCTATAATGGTGTTATCCACTGTCTAATCTAGAATAAATATAAATATGTTAAATATGTGAATGTTTCTCCACCAGGGGGGGCGCTACTCTCTGAAAGCTAAGAACTTGCTCGGGCCGGACGGCATCGTCTGGTTTTCCTGGAAGGAGTCAGACTTCTACTCTCTGAAGGCCGTAACCATGATGATACGACCACGCAACTTCAGGCCACGCTCATCGCCATAGTGATGGAGCTGCCTCTAGTATGGAGGACAGAACCTGACAAAATCCAAAAAGGAATGAATAAATAAATGACTTTAATATGTCATTAAATGTAGCCAAAATCATATTTAAAATAAATGTAGCTATTAATTAATTGATAAAAATGTGACATGGATATTTCTGTTTTGTAGTAATTCCCTTATTTATTTACACTTTGGTAATTACCCTTTTAATTTTCATACGTAAATAAATACATACATTTAAAAATAAATGTAAAATAATTCATTTAAATTTAAAATAAATAAATAAATATAAAATAATAAATTTGAATTTAAAATAAATACAAATAAATAAATACATAAATAGATAAAAGGGAAAATTAAACAAAAGAGTAAATAAATAAGGGAATTGATAGAAAGATAAATATAAAGAAGCAAATTAAAACAGAAATATCAATTTATGTCACATTTTATCAATAAATTAATGGTTACATTTATTTTTCAATATTATTTTTGATACATTTAATTAAATATTTATTTATCAAGTCTCTTATTTATATATTCATATATTTTTTTATTTTGGCCGGTTACATCCTCCATATTCTAGGGTCTAACAGAAATAATCACAAATGTACCAAATATGTAATAATCCGCTGCTGAAAATAGTCCCCACAAATGCACTATTTCTGCCTGTATGAATGACATTTGCTAAAAACTACAGTGTCCAGCTGTTTAAAGAAATTACTGAGCCTTTTTAAAAAATAAACCTATATATTTGTGAGTAATTTTCTAAAGAACTACACCTCTTTTTTCTGGGGGGAAAACCCCCAAAAGCTGCTTTCTTGCAGAGTTAGATGAGTAGAAGACACACATTTAAACATAATGACATGATCTGACTAAATTAAAGTAAAACTTATTATTTTTCAGTCGGTCAACTTTTCATGCTTTACCTCACATTTAACTCATTATTGATGTCTAGATATAGGGGATTTTCTTTTGAGTTGCAGACAAAACACAAACACAATTTACATCATATATTTATTTATTTATTTATTGGAACAATGATTCTTCTACAGGACTTCCCAAAGTCACAGACTTCCTTAAACTGACTCCTGAAGGATCCGTGTTCATTCAGGCAGGTTGTTTTCTCAGCCATGCAACCTGCACAGGTGACTTCTTTACAGACGGATGGTAATTCAACAAGAGGTCAGCCAGTCTTTGTGTGGTGAAGACAGTTTCCCCTCTGACTGTGTGGGGGGGTGACCGACCCCAGGAGGTGGAGGGTGTTTATGTGGGGCGCTCCCTGGGTCGGGTGACGAACTGCCACCACAGAGGGGGGAGTTCTCCCTCCACACGGGCTGGAGGGAGGGCTTCGTTCTTGGGGCCGCCAGCTGGAGTCTCGGCCTTCAGCTGGGCCACCTGGAAGCAGACAGGAGGGCACAACCGTTAACAACAAGGGCTGCTACTGGCTGCTATTTTTATTATCAATTCATTGATTATTGTGTCCGGACAGCCCACCTCTTTGTCCCAGCTCTGCATTCTCAGTTTCTTCCACTGCTCCCTCTTGGAGAAGTAGTCAGGGTACACGGCCTTCTCTGAGGGGTGCCAGTGCTCCAGCACCCATTCTGGGACCTGGAGGGACAAAACAGAGCTCAGGACTTTCATCACGTTACATCGGGACTGTCAGTATCATGTTTTTGACTTTAAATATAATATATAATTGTTCCTTATTAGCTAAAATGGGCCACCTGATAAAAGGTATGAACATTTTGAGAATTCAAAAGAACAAATATAACCTTGACATTAAACAATGTTAAATTTCTTAAAGATTTTTTAACATCTGAGGATTTGATTTCTCAGAATATGAGATGGAGATTTGTTTCAAGTAAATGAGATAATCCAGTTGCATTCCCCTTACATCTCCAGCAGAGGGCAGTAACAACCTGACAGACACTGTCTCACATCAGTTCTACATGTCAATATCATCCCCATATAAGATTAATAGTTTGATTAAAATATCAGTACTGTAGGGGGCATTTTAAAACAGAAAAACCACTGTGATTATAAAAAGAAGAAACAAGGAGAAGCAGCTTAAAAATGTATTGTCTCCACAAAGCCACATCCTACATTTTTTTGTAAGATTTTACACGTATGTTTTTTTAAATTGTATTTTATTGCCGCTGTGTGAACCGTTTGTAACCTAACCTAAAAACTGAGACCTTCCTCGACTTTCTGTGTTTCCTCTATCAGCCTGTAGACTGCTTTTAATGTGAAGAATGCCGGCCATTTTTTCCGGGGAAATCCAACGAATGCGACGTCATGCGCGCTTGTGAGTGTCTTTACTCTCTACAGCTCCGCTTCAGGGCTAACAGTGTGCAACCACAGATAACGTTCAGTTAGAAATGGAGTCCGTTAACGCCAACAAATGATCAACCCCCACCACAACTCAGACGTTGGAATATGATCAAAGTCGGGTGGGAAAACTAGTGTTGTGGGAGTGGGGTAGGTTATTTGGAGAACGGTAGCGTCAGTGCGAAGAGTGTGCATGCATGTGGGAAGTGAGTGGTGAAGCAAGAGATAGAGAGTGGCGGCGAGTGTGTGAGAAAACGAGGTAAGCTAACATTACTGACAGAATGTGCAATATGTAGTGATATTGTGCTTTTAGCTGCTAATGTCAATCAACATGATGCCTGTCAATCACGTTCAGACTCGTGTGTGTCGCCTCACTGTTTTGACCGACGCTCACGAGCAATAGGACGCTGTCGTTGACTTAACGACCACGGGTGTCACTGTTAACAAGCTATTTTTGATTCTTCCATAGAGTCCTTTTAAAGAAAAGTCTCAGACCAATAAATTTAAATAATTGTTCCTTTAGTGTCAGAAATTGTGCAAAAACTGCAGGGCTATATAACCTTTTACTTTGGAATGTAAGAAAGAAAATAATGGGGAAGGAAAAACAATTCTATCCAGAGGTAAATTATATCACATGATGAAGGCTGCCTCACCTTGTAGCACTCATATCTCTCGTAGGAGGTCCCTCCAGGAGAGTCGGGGAAGAGGTAGGGCTGGGGATGTTGGTTGGACCAGAACTCCTCCTCTCCTGCCTTTAGCATCATAGTGGCCTTCACCAAGTCCTTCTCCTCCTTGTTGTCATCGAAGCGAGCCCGCATCATGCAGGCGTAGAACCGGTATTTGTCTCTGTAACGGGAAAACACCACAACAGTTTCTTAAATCATACTTACTACTGACAGTGCAGAGGGAGACTTAGCTTGCACAGTAACAATGAGATGTTTGATATATAAAATGTCAAATTCTTCATAACTCTTGTCTGATATGCAAGTTCTGGAGATAATGTTCTTCTTTAACCAATAACAATATTTTTTGATCCAAGAATATTTGATAAATCAGTTTGCCAACATGTATGTCAGCAGTTAAGTAACAAGAAATTGCACCACAGAATACCTTAATAATGTTGGCCTTAGTTTAGAAACACTGTAGAGAGCAGTAACAAGTTTACTTTTCAACTCTAAAATGCCCCAATCAAAGAATATATTGTTCACAATTCTTTAATAGCCAAATTTAAGGGATGCTTATCGAAAATCATATATTGTTATCAGGTTTGAGAACTCACTTTTAAAATATAAATACTGTACTGGCATCAAAAGTTCAGTATAATCAAGATGTAATTGAGTTTTTCTGTCAAAAAATATAGTCCTCTCTTTTAATTCATATTATGTTAGATGATTTCTAGTTATATCCATTCACATGTATTATTAGACTGAGACAAGTAGAGCTATAAGTATAAACTATAGCTGGTTTCAAAGAGCTGACAACACAGTTTAAGCATAAATTAACTAATCTTTAACCAATATAATGTTTTGAACTAACAGGACAATGTAATTATATATTCTGGGTTTAATGAAGAGTAGGTGATCTGATGAGGACAGGTGGTCTGATGAGGACAGGTGGTCTGATGAGGACAGGTGATCTGATGAGGACAGGTGTTCTGCAGCAGGACAGAGGAATGAGTGACCTGGCTAGCTGCTAGCTGCTAGCTTAGCAGTTAGCTTAGCAGTTAGCTCAGCTCTACAGCTAACAGACTGCAGCGTCCTACTGTTTATGTTTCATGTTATTATTATTCTCCACAGAGCCTGAACGGAGCTCCTCTTACCTGAAGATGCACCATGACTCCAGGTGTCTCAGAGACTTCTTGTAGAGCCTCAACACCTTCTGCTGGTGGGTCAGGTAAGCTGTCGCCATCTTTCACCTCCTCTGTCACCTTCTCAGCGAGCCGCGGAGCATTCTGGGAGTTTAGCGTGTGGACGTTATGACCGTAAATACCTACACGATGCGCAACAGAAGAATAGAACAGTCAGAATTTAACTACTGATGATTGTAATAACGACTAACTACAAGCACGTTCACTCCACATTGTCTGTCGTCTAAAATCTGTGGATTAAACAGGAGAAATAGTCAAAAAGATAGCTGTTTCATTAATGTGTCTGCGCTCTTCTATAGTGATTACGGTATTGCAGCAGTATGGGACAGCTGAGAGCTGCATGTGTGCTTCTCTTTAGGAGTGTTGCTCTCACAACCAGCATGGCACAGCACAAATTCATCGGTAAGACACTTTAAAGTCTAGATTAATAAAACATAAAGAGAAGGTAGATGACTCTAAATGTCACTGCATGCTGGTGTTGCTTGCAAACAGACTAACCTGCATGTTTTAGTTAGCATGGGAGCTAGCTTGAGTTAGCCCTGCTGAAAATGACAACACAGCAGCAGTCACATTAGATTTTACACTGCACTACAGCTGCTTACTTACTACTGTCAGCATCAGATACTGTGTTGTGCATTAAAGTGAAGAATCCAGATAGAGTCATGAAGGTGTTGGTGGCAAAATATTATCTCTGTGAGAATCAAACCCTCAACTCAAGTACTGTACTTAAAGGTCCCATATTGTAAAAAGTGAGATTTTCATGTCTTTTATATTATAAAGCAGGTTTAAGTGATATATAAATACTGTGAAAGTATCAAAACACTCAATCCACGGATAAATACACACAGCACGTATTCAGAATCTGTGCGTTTGAAACAAGCCGTTTGTCCACTTGTGATGTCACAAATCTACAATATTTAGACCATTTCACAGTTTTAAACGTAAACATTCTAAATGTGTCCACCAGTTTATTTCCTGTTGCAGTGTATGTGAATGACATCAGCTGACATGATGTAAACATGGACCCAAGCTGTTGCCTAGCAACGCAATTCCGTTGCCATTCCGTTGAAATGCGCTAAAACGGAGCGTTTCAGACAGAGGGTGAATACAGGTATATTCAGACAGACAGTATGAGAAAAATAATGTGTTTTTTGAACATTAAAGCATGTAAACATGTTCTATTAGAAACCCCAAAATACAAGTATGAACCTGATAATGAGCAAGTTATGGGACCTTTAAGTATACCACATGTTTGGTGACATATTGCAGAAGAGATCATTTCCATCCTCTGGCTCTGCAGATATCGGTGTGAACCTGACAGATCCCATGTTCAGAGGACTCTACAGAGGGAAGCAGAAACACGACGGTGAGCTACTCATTCACTTTGTTGAATCAGGAGTTAACCTGAGACCAGTTAATCTGAGAACAGTTAATCTGAAACCAGTTG